>NC_054712.1:21657508-21827181 GCF_016097555.1 Gigantopelta aegis
AAAGAAATGTTCGTACTCGATAATAATCATTTTTTAAAGAAATGAGACCTGACTAAGGTGCTCGCTTGAGGTGCTTGCGTCGCAGGATCGAACTACTTAGGTGGATCCATTCAACTGATTTTTTTTTTTCATCGTTCCAGCCAATGCACCACAACTGGTTAAAGGCCGTGGTATGTGCTTTCCTGTTTGTGAGAAAGTGCATATAAAGGTACTTTGGTGTATTAAGAAAAAATTAGCGGGTTTCCTCTAATGACTACCTGTCAGAATTACAAAATGTTTGATATCCAATTGCCGATGAATAATTAAACAATATGCTCTAGTGGTGTTGTTAAACAAAACAAGCTTTAACTTTAAACGGAAACAGCCTCTCCGCCATCCCAATGTCAAATTCCTTCCTATTAGAACGCTGAATTAATGTCCTCAGTTTTATAACTAATTTTTATAATTTATTTCTTCTTTAATGGCTGTGATATAATAATATTTTAAAACCCAAGAAATACAGCTTCGAACTTGCCCGACTTTCGAACACTTTACCATATCTTATTAACCACCGAGGCCGGCGAGATTAAAGAACAAATGTTTGGTTATATAAAGAGGTATAATTTGACCACGTGACAGCATTTCTACGTAAGCCCTATATTCTGAACTGAACTGAACTTTATTTACACACTGGCCGTAATTCAACGGTACATTGTAAAAATATAATTAAATAAATAAATGACAAGATGGTACATTCGTAATAATAATGTACATCAGCTAAAACAAGTGTATATCTAGGGATTCATACTTGCATTTGAAGACATATATTGCATATACAAATAAAATGAAATTGTAAAAACAGCCATGGGACTTAAGAATATGCATAATTTGTTTACAGAAAACTGCTAGCTTTCTGAGAACACCAGGGGTTTTTTTTACTGTCAAATAGCATTCTAAATTTATAAACATTTGGTCTAGACTGGCAACACTTTGGCAGAAGTCTTGTTCTTTCATCTTTAAAAAAAGGACAACACATTATATAATGAAATTCATCACCAATTTCGTTATTTGTACACAGAAAGCATGTTCTATTTGTTTAAAGTTATTTTTTTCCATCTGTCTTTTTCAATGAGAAGATAATGATTTGAGAGTCGAAACTGTAATAGCGGCAACCAATATTTTTTCTCTAAATTGGTTAAGTATGTCTTGAACATGGTAGTTCTTGGAAAAACTTAAGGCAATTCTTGGAACCGACTTGACGTCATCTGGGACTTTAGGGATGAAGCAAAGCCTTGGTAATTACTGTTTTACATAGAATAATGTTAGCATATTACCATTTTGCTTGCCTTGCATATTGTCATTTATTTTCTGTAGCTAACACAGTTGCAGCATCGAAAAATGTAGCGGATGACAAGATGGCGGGCTGCAACGATGTCTCGGGGCAGAGCTCCGAACAAATATGATTTATTTGTAAGCTAGTCTGATATTTGTGTTCTGTGTCTGGTATGGTGGTAGACAAGACATCTACTATGAGCCATAAAATATCCAAATGACAAAAGGAAAGAAAAAGCAAACAAAAAACAGCAATAACGAGATCAAATGAAAATGTGAGTAGTACTCATGAACTTTCAAACACCTCTCTACCCAGTTTGATATCTAGCAGCCTTCGTCTTGTGAATGATCGTAATTTCTCCAGTATGCATCAAGATAATTTGCCCCAGTCTGCAACACCACCACAGGCGTATGCAACATTTATCCAGTCACCCCCCCCCCCCCCCCCCCCCCCCCAGCCCAAATGTTTGGAACCCGCAACTTATGCAGTCCACCCCACAGAACATAATACCCAATACAGGGCCCAACAGAGGATAAACTATGTATCGATTCCACAAGCCCAGTTCACGGATATGGTAAATAAGTTGAATGTTATTCAGGAGTCGGTGCAACAGTTATTAAAGCTTGACGCTTGTCACGGGGATCCTATAATACCCGTAACTGAATGAAACACGATTGTCCAAATATCTCTCCTAACCGTATCTCTGTTAGATATCTCTGTAACGGGCGGTTATACCCTAGTGTGGCTCGTCTAGGTATGATCAGAGATACGATCTTATATAAAGTATATATAATATAGCACGTTTAGTTCACTAGAAAACACAACAAAAACACAATACACTTTGGAATCTGTATTAACCTACGCTGACAAATGTACAGCCGCAGTAATTAATTAACAACAATAAATAATAACAACCCAGAACTGATCACTTAATTAGTTAATCTCTAGGTGTCTAGTTTACACAATATGGTAATCACTTCACCGCGACACAACACCCACACGTGTGATAATTGAGAAACGCTTCCAGGAGAACTTAATTAATAAAGGAATTACAACTCTATTCCTAACTGGTTAATTTTTAATTAACCCTTACTACTCATTCAGTAACCTTGTAACACAGAATTAATACTGGTACCTATCACAATATAGACAATAACCTACAGTTTACCTAGGTCCTCTAGGATGACTGGTTAAGCTTTTTATAATAATTTAGGACAGTGAGCCTACAGATTAGTGCGTCAGATGACCGGCAGCACCGTCTAAATAATATTGGTATAATACAGTATTAAAATATTTAAAGTCACATCAATCACATCAAGGTTATACACAGAGCAGAAATAAAATTATTTACCAGTCCGGACGGACAGCGATCCCTGGAAGCCTTCCTATGTTTCTCCTCGATATATCTAAAATCCTAGCTATTTATTCAAAACTCTCAGAGACAGCGAATATCGCCTGGGGGCACAACGCGGTACCTCACCTATCATCTGATATTTCCACCTCTCCCAGAGTCGGTATATTTTCTTAGATGACCAGACATTCTGTCGCCAGTCGCCAAAATCACGGTCGTCGAAACCGCACTCGCAGAGGTATTACGTAACTACTGGCCACCTGGCCTCCACACCTAGACTAAGTGCATATTGGGATGCACGGTCGCGCGAAGGTATTACGTAACAAGGTGCCCACCTGGGCTAAGTGCATTTGGGACTGCACACGGCCCTCTAAAACAATTAATATCGCCACAGGCGAAAACAAAATTAAGAGCATGTTCCGTCACAACGCCATAACTGACTCACTCAGTCAGCTAAATAACAGAATGGATATGACCGACGCGGGACGGATGAAAATAGAACAGAATGTATCTACAGTGTGTGAGAAATATGACACTATGATCCAGCAACAGACACTTCGTACAGACCAAATCCAAGTGACTCAACAAAGGCAAATGGATGAAATAAATTAAATGAAAAACTTATTTTCCGCCTGTTACAATCAATTTGGGTATTTGCATAACGACGTTATGGGACTGAAAGAAAACTTGTTGGATATACAGCACCGCAGCATGAAGAATAATCTTTTATTCACTGGTTTCGCCGAACACCCAGACGAAGATGTCGAAGCTTGGAACCGACGAGGAGATCATTTTTCAAAACGGTCATCGTATCGGTCCTCCAGGAAGAAACCGACCGCGTCCCCGTACAATTGTCGCCTGCTTTCAGTGGTACAAACAGAAAGAAGTTGTACGCTCGTCTGCCCCTGCTAAACTTCGCGACACACAGTACGGCGTGAATGAACAGTTTCCACGTGAGATCTCGGAGCGGAGACGCGAACTCTACCCACTACTACGCCAGGCCAAGGCCAGGAGAGATCACGCAAGACTTGTAAAGGACCAGCTGTTCATTAATGGAATACGAGTGTACCCCATTCTGACAGAAATGTGTCCCCTCCACCACACCAGTCATCCTAGCCACCCCACCCTTCCTATCCAACACACCCATTCAATCCACCCAACCCTCCACCAGTCACTACCCTCCCGTTTCTGCCCCGGTACAGCCCCAAACCCAAAACCAACCGCCAAGTTTAATGTGCTCTGTAACTACATTTACCGGCCTCGGTGGCGTCGTGGTAGGCCATCGGTCTACAGGCCGGTAGGTACTGGGTTCGGATCCCAGTCGAGTGAGTGCTCCTCAAGACTCAATGGGTAGGTGTAAACCACTTGCACCGACCAGTGATCCATAACTGGTTCAACAAAGGCCATGGTTTGTGCTATCCTGCCTGTGGGAAGCGCATATAAAAGATCCCTTGCTGCTAATCGGAAGAGTAGCCCATGTAGTGGCGACAGCGGGTTTGCTCTCAAAATCTGTGTGGTCCTTAACCATATGTCTGACGCCATATAACCGTAAATAAACTGTGTTGAGTGCGTCGTTAAATAAAACATTTCTTTCTTTCTTTCTGTAACTACATTAGGTCCCACTGCCCCACCCCAACCCCAACAGAACCCCTCACAATACAGTTAGAGGTGTCAAACATTACTCCAGCCAGTAGTCGACTACAGGCAAGCTGACCCACTGTTTACTGGCTTTACTTTGTTTACACATAACAAAAACTGTGTTGGCTTGGCCGCCCTACTCAGTGTGCTCAGTATACAGCTGCACCTGTTGATCAGTGCTGCGTGACGGATAGAGCACTCAGTTACCTGGGAAACAGGGACAATTTCTTGACTGGAATAAACTAACCCCATCCTTTCCTACCAATCTCCTTTTCCCCAACCACTATTAAGGGCATAAGGTAAAAAAAAAAAACCCACATTTTTAGATAGCTCGGTCTAAAAGCGCCAAAAATTGATAAATGTTTTAATAAAAGTAAGTGATATTTTTAATTTTTTATTTTGGATTGCGCAAACAAATTTATAAAGTCCCCTTGAATTATTTTGGCTTTAAAGTTCAAAATTGTCCTAATACTTCTGTCCCGGGTCAGACCACTGGCTATCCAGAGGTCGGACCCGAGGCAGATATGCTCGAAACTCTAGTGGTATAGGAGCATGTAAATAAATATTGGAATGGAATGGAATAAAATACCAGTGTGATTATTGTATACCATTTAATAATAATAACAACGATACTTTGTTATCTGAGTTCGATGCTGCTATTGATAACATTTTAATATATACCTAAAATCACGTTCAAAATAGTTCTGTACATATAAATTATTATAATATTGCTAGTGAATCGCCTATGTCGACTATAAATAATACAAGAGATGGCGATACACCACTTTGTAAACAGGCTACGGTTAGAGTCGACCAAAACGCATTATCTTAGAAAACACACCTTAGGTTTGGAACATTAAATGTGTGTGGTGGATTGCGTCAAAAACTGAATTTTCCTGAATTAACAGACTACATTAAGAACTTTGATATTGTGTGTTTTTCAGAGACAAAGCTAGATTATTTAGACATTATTGATATTCCTGGGATATGCTATACATTGTAATAACCGCCAAGCCAGAAATAGTTGTAGATCTGGAGGCATTGTTTTACTTATTAAGCAAGATATAGCTAAATATGTAACTTTTCTAGAAATGAAATCAGATTTTTCACTTTGGTGCAAAATTGATAGCGGTTTTACAAACTTGGAAGATGATTTACATATTGGTGCTATTTATATACATGTACCACCTGAAAATTCTAAATATTGTAATGCTGACACATTTTACTCCGTAAGACAAGAGATCCAAACACATGTTAACGTAACAGATTATGTATTGCTACTTGGTGATATGAATGCCAGGACTGGTGTTGTACCTGATTATATTGTTGATAGTAATATAGCTCATGTACTTGATTTATATGAAAGTATGGATGGATATCTGAACAGTGTTACTCGTCTAGAAAATATGAACATCCTTTTAAAAAGAGTTAGCCAAGACGCTAAAACTAACCACTTTGGTTCACAATTGCTAGACATGTGTAAATCTAACGATCTTTTTTTTATATATCGTAAATGGCCGTATTGGCAACGATAAGCTTTTTGGGAAATTCACGGGTAAAGATTCGTCCGTTGTGGACTACAACACTGCCTCGATAAATCTGCTCAAACATATAGATGAGTTCAAAATATTTGATTTTAATCCAATACTTTCTGATATCCACTGCCCACTTTATATTGATCTGTTATTTTTCACAAGTAGGGAAATTACCAGAGTTAATGACGATAAACAAGCTTATGTAAAATTAAGAAAATTAATAGATGTACAACTGATATATATAATAATAATATAGATGATGAAAATATTAGAAACCTTACAGCTCATTTAGATTGATTATTCGTCAATTCTGATATACCAAACAGAGAAACAATAAACAGTTTAGTAAAAAAATTGGCGAACATCATGAAAAAGAGTGCCGAAAAGACAGTAGGAAATTATGCTCAAATAAGTACAAACAAACTTACTACAGCTAAAGAGAAAATTTGGTTTGGTAAAGAATGTAGAATAGCAAGGTTTCATTTTCACAAAGCAAGACTTAAATTTAATCACAGTAAATGTAATATAGATCATCTCTCGATTGTGGGTTTGGGCCAGCAATATAGGAAAACTAAAATTTTACAAACGTAAACACGATAAATCATCCGAACAAAAAATACGCAAAATGCAAACAAACAAACCCAAGGAATTTTGGAAACGATTAAATTCAATCAATGAAAAAAAAAACCCAAAAAACCACCCGCTGATATAGAAATGGACAAATGTTTCGAATATTTCAAAGAAATAAATGAAACAGACCCTAATGGTGTTGAAAGCATCAACATAAATATTTCCTTTGAAAACAATATCTTAAATAATTAAATCACTACTGATGAAGTACTGAAAGCTATTAGATGCCTTCGAAACAATAAAGCAATGGGTTCAGACGAAATTTCAAATGAATACCTTAAATATGGAGAAAGCAAACTCGCCCCAATCTTAGTAAAACTATTTATTATCATACAACACAGGCATACTACCAAAAGATTGGCTAAATGGAATTATTAAGCCAATTTATAAAAAGAAAGATAGCCCAAAAGATCCTGAATCTTACAGACACATTACAATATCAAGTTGTTTTGGAAAGCTATTTACATCAATTTTAAATAAGAGAATAAATTATTTCCTCGAATCCACAGAACAACTAAACGAAAGTCAAGCGGGCTGTCGCAAAGGTTATAGTACTAATGGTCATATTTATTCTCTGCATGCTCTATGTGAAATTACCAAACAAGGGAAAAAGAAATTTTACTGTGCCTTTATAGATTTCTCGAAAGCATTTGATACTGTTTGGTGAACAGGTTTATGGCAAAATATTTTAAGTCTAGATGTAAATGGTAAATTTCTTAGAATTGTTTATAATATGTACCAAGGTATCAAATCATGTATAAGCCACAATGATGAATATTCGGCTTATTTCCTATGTCAAAATGGAGTACGTCAGGGTGAAAATCTGTCCCCCATATTATTCGCTATATACTTAAATGATCTAGAAAATACATTAAAAGAGAAACAATGTAATGGTAAAAGAATAGAGTATGAAAACAACAATACTGACCTACTGTTTATAATTACCCTGCTACTTTATGCTGATGACACTGTGATTTTGGCAGAATCACCAGAAGACCTACACAAGTCTTTAAACGTTTTCTCGGAATATTGTGAAATTTGGAAACTAAAAGTAAATATAAATAAGTCTAAAATATTAGTATTTGGTGCAAAACCACCCAAAAATAAATAATTCTACATTAAGAACATTAAATTAGTCATTGTTGACAGCTATAAATACTTAGGTATTATATTTACTAGAACAGGATCGTTTATCCAAGCAAAAAATCTTTAATAGCACAGGCTAATAAAGGTATGACCTTACTGAAAATGAGAATTAGAAATCTTAATTTACCAATAGACTGCCAACTACGCTTGTTTAATAGTACCATTGTCCCTATACTGTTATATTCCTTGGAAATTTGGGGGTTTGGTAATAATCAAAATATAGAAAGAATACAGCTAAATTTTCTAAGAGACTTATTAAGGCCACTGCCCATGATTTATGGGGAATTAGGCGCATTATATATTAAGATATAAATTAGAATGCTCAGTTTTTGGGCCTCGTTGATCACAGGAAAGGCCTCCAAAATATCATATATACTGTACAAAACAATGATTTGTGAAAGCACTAAAAATGGGTCAAAATTTAAATGGTTAAGAAATATAAACGATATATTAAATAAATTAGGACTGGCAAATTATTGGTTAAACCAGACAGTCTCAAATAAGAACTCATTTATTAAGTTAGTTACTGAACGTTTAAAAGATCAATTCAGACAAACCTGGAACGAAAATATTAACACTTATCCCAAATGTATTACTTATAGAATATTTAAATCGGCACATGCTTGTGAAAATTACCTTCTTTACTTGCCTGAAAAAATACGCATTATTTACAGTTGATTCAGAACCAGCAATCACTATCTTCCAATTGAAACTGGCAGATGGCAAAATATTGAACGAAAAAATAGAATTTGCCCTCTTTGGAAAATCACAATTGGTGATGCATTTCATTATCTATTTCAGTGTCCACACTTTACTAACGAAAGATCAGTCTACCTAAATAAATATTACTTCAACAGACTAAACACTTTTAAATTACACAAACTCTTTAACACAAAACAATTATATATTATAAAGAAACTATGTACGTTTCTTAATGTCATTAATGGTGTATTAAAAGACACACCTTTGTCATAGATTTATTCAACTAATATATTTTAGTTTTTGTGTATGATATATATATATATATATATATATACAGACATGTATATTTTAATCAGTACTGTATATATATGTTTGTAAACACCTCAATGTAACACCGTTTGGTGTTCTGAGTGAATAAAGTTCTGTTGTGCTCTGCATGTCTTATGAGAATTATAACAGCTTGGGTTGTCATATAGAAGAAACGAACAGAGGGATAAGTACCATGGGTGTAAAAACTAGGAACTGTACAAAGCCTGGAGAAACAAGACAACAAATCTTATTGACAAAGCTAAAAAGGATTTTTTTTTTAATAATGCAGTTGCTGACAGTAACAAATCCGTTATTTCTGGAAATACCTAAAAAGCATTACACTATGTGTCAACTGACATCCAGTACCAATAAAGTTGATATATAACAATAAAACTACCACAGACACATTAAAAATATTAGAAGATCTAAATCAACATTTTGTAAATATATCAAAATCATTCCCCAAAACAAATAAAAAACACTAGTATTTGATACTCTTGAGAAACTAGTCCGGCAGAGATTACTTACTCACAGTTCCTTTAGCCTGAAATATATTACAGATATTACAGATATTCAAGTAATTGATATTATCAATAAAATGAACTCCAATAAATCAATAGGTATTGGTGGACTTAATGGACTTATCTTTATAAATATGAACTACTACACAATGCTCACTTAGGTTTTAGAGACAAACACTCATGTCAGACGGCACTTTTTGTTAATATCATTTGAAAAGATTGTGGTTTTCTTTACATGCAAAGGAAACGTGTAAAGTGTCTTTGTTTATCATAATACATCATAGGTTGTGTTTGCTGACCGGTGTAAAAGGAACGCAGGTCCGCGTGAACAGTAGTTCTATCGGACCCCCATAGCTTAGGAACCATAGTCCTATCCGGACTTTCACACCTGGTTTATTTTTAAGTTGTTTTTATCATAGGACTTGTATTCCTACCGGACTTAAATTCCTTCTACAGCAGTGACAGAAATACTAGACCGGCAAATTAGATGTCCGTTTATTATACTCTGCAATTTGCACGAGCTTCGAGAAAGATACGAGAAAAAAGTGAGGTTTTGGCAGCCTTCCCTCGTAGTGTGATGGATAAGTGTACGAGTCTCTTAAGATTATTGTAGGTTCAAATCTCTGCCCAATGTTGTTGTTTTTTTAAGTTTAAGTATCAACTTATTTTTTTTTTTACATCATAGACTTGTGGATCAGACACGTCAGTGAATATATAACAATATGTAGCCCAAACTTGATTTAAATATATATATATATATATATATATATATATATATATATATATATATATATATATATATATATATATATATATATATTAAAACTGGCAACTCCAAAAACTAAACATTTAGAGGACAGCAAAAGACAATTTCTATATACACCAACATAATTTGTAAAATATGTTTTATAAGTTTATATTTTGACGGTAAGTCACAATTTGATTAATTGTGATTTTCTTAATCTTTGTCCGATCGGACTTTCATTTCTCGGAATCCTAGTCTGTGGGACGTGCATTCCGAGGAATGTAAGTCTGTAGGACCCGGACTTGATATCCTGGTAGTCAGACCAGTATTCCTAAGGAACGTAAGTCCCAGGACTTGCATTCCTAGGTATATTAGACCTAGGACATGCATTCCTAGGATATTACGTCCAGGCAGACAACTGTTCCTACGGACTTGCATTCCGTTTACACTGGCGTTACGGTTGACATGCTATTTGTAATATTGAAGAAACAGAGAAGAATAATCTTGTAGAGTGTACTTTCAACATGAGAATACATGTTTTCCATATTGAAGTCTTTATTAATCGACCGGGTGTTATAAAATACTGAAATCAGTTTTAGGTTATTTTCATTTAGGTTCAGTGTTATGGCCTTGACCTGTAACACCGCAATTTTAGGTTCTTCACCCAATTAAATCCAACATTTGTTCATAATTTCAGGAGCCTTGGGTTTTTTCCATTAATATTGAATTATCTAAATCATATTTATCTCAGTGTTCTTACTTTTATCAATTTTAGGGGTGGGTAACGTAATATGACACATTTCTAGAGAATGACTCATGTATGTACATATCTGTTGTTGCTTTGTTTGTTTTTTTATTTTTATTTTTGTTCCTTTTTGGGGTTGTGTGTGGTGTGTGTGTGGTGGTTTGTCTGTTATCTGTTTGTTTTTAAAAGTTTTACTTTTAATTCAAATACTTTAGCATTTAGTTCAATGTTAAGCCTTCGCATTTAGATCCATTTTCGTTATAAATTATAAGTCGTAGATAAACGATGCCTGGTTTGCAATAGCATCGTCTATGAATGTTTAAATCAATGCATGTTAAAAGTATATATATGATAGATCTGACGAACAGCTATTAGGTTAAACAGTCAATTTAGAGAAGAATATAGCAAGTCACGAGAAGAAGCATACATTGGATGATCTCTAAATGATTTAAAGCTGCAGTCTCTGGAATATTTTTATTATTAGAATCATTTAGAATAGATGATCCAGTTTTGTTTGGTACATATAAGGTCCACCACATCGCTAAAGTTTCGCCATGCTCGTTTATCTAAATCATCTAGGTCACCTACAAACACGCCAGTAGAAGTGGGGCTTTACCCGATTTGCGCAAGCCCTGAGCTTCTCACGTGATTTTGAACAAATTTAACTGTTATGTGCGGGGTCGTCTCATATCTCCAAAACATATTTATATGCATAGATGTATGGTATAACACCTTTCCAAGGGTCGGTGGAGTATTTGTCTTGCACGTTTGACAGTGACCAGCGGTTGGCATACACGTTACATGTAAGGGGTGTCAACAATTACGTAACACTCTAGGAGGAGAGGAAGAGGGCGGTGTTTTCGATTTACATAACATTTATCTAGACTATATGTTATTTCTATTCATTACTTAGACCTAAAAAGGTGGAAAGGGGAAGGGGGTAATTGCGCGGTCGGTCTAGGATCGATCCCCATCGGCGGGCGCGCTTCAGCCAGTGCGCCATGACTGCAGTGTTTCTGCCAGAAAGACATTTTTGGGTATGGCGCTATGGAATTGAATGCAACCACAGTCAACAGGGGGTATAAAGGGCCTCCCGCAGAAAGAAAATGGGTTAAGTTTAGGGTTAGGGATAATAAAATCATACAGTACTGATAAGAGTAATTAATTTTGTCAAAAAGTTAACTTAAAAGAAAACAATCTGCAAACAAATTGGGCATGGCGCCATACCCGTTTTACACTCTGGCAGAAACACTGGACTGGTATATAAAAGGCTATGTTATGTGATATCCTGTCTTATCATGCAACGACCAGAAGCGGTCGGGCCCTTTTTAAGGGCCCTATGGGCAACCTAGGGAGACACCACAGCATCATAGAGGTCTAATTAACGAGCTACTCTCGATTCACTAATGTCAAAACCTATACTAGCTCCGAAACTTTCTTTTTGACCGACCGTTCAAAATTGCGCCCAAATTCCTCAATCAAATTTGCGCACCTTTTCTCTTTTGACATAATTCTTGCTCCATTCAAAATTCCATAGCACCATTACCCTCCGCCTGCTACCGACCACGGTCGGGCTGCTGGTGCTCACTTGCACCTGCCAGTGCAGGCGGTCCCTCCTCACCCCCACCCCCCACCTTTCCTGACCTGGACGGACGGAGGAATGGTGCATATAAACGATCCCTTGGTGAAAAAAAATAATATGTAGTAACGTGTGTGCAGAGGTTTTTAGCAGGGGTCAGGGTTATAGACTGTTGAGAGAAGTTTATATGGGGTCATGCTCCCCAAGAAAATACATATATATTTTTTTTTTCAACTTGGACAGGTGAGGGTTTCGACTCAATGCACATACCCCTGTTTCCTCTCTAAGATTATGTCAAAATTACCATACGTTTGACATCCAATAGCCGATGATTAATAAATCTAGTGGAAGGAAGGAAATGTTTTATTTAACGACGTACTCAACACATTTTATTTATGGTTATATGGCGTAAAACACATGGTTAAGGACCACACAGATATTGAGAGAGGAAACCCGCTGTCGCCATTTCATGGGCTACTCTTTTCGATTAGCAGCAAGGGATCTTTTATATGCACGATCCCAGACAGGGTAGTACATACCACGGCCTTTGATATGCCAGTCGTGATGCACTGGCTGGAACAAGAAATAGCCCAGACCGAGCGCGCATCGAGCGGGCGCTTTACCACTGGGCTACGTCCCGCCCCGTACTCTAGTGGTGTGGTTAAACAAAAAAGACTACATTTCCCCACTTTCCATACAAAAGAATATTTATTTGAATTTGTCTGAAATAGGAACGTACGATTGTCGATAATACGCTGCCAAGATCAAACCGTTTTTAACGAAACGCCCTAAAGTACTAATCAAAATTATACCCAGTTGATTTTCCAGTCTTACATATTAGTTATAAAACTACCTGGAATACAATCCATAAAATAATTTCAGTATTATCATGACCTGTTATGGTATTCCAACAACCGGTACCAAAAATGACAATAAATGACCTATTATAGATAGAAATATGAGATGTATTTATAATTTTACTATAAAACATATGTAATTTGAAACAGACTATAACTCCCAGTTTGATATTGAACACACCTGAGACCAACCCTCTTCTTAGCTTAGTACTTGTGATTTCACCTGTCAAGTGTAATCAATATCAATCTGGGTGTTATAGTCTGTTCCAAATTACATATGTTTTGCAGTAAAATTGTAAATACATCTCATATTTCTATCTATAACAGGCCATTTATTTTAATTTTTTCTACCAGTTGTTTGAATACCGTAACAGGTCATGATAATACTGACACATTTTAATGGTTTTTATTCCAGGGATTTTCATAACTAATATATAAGACTGGAAAATCACCTGGGTATAATTTTGATTAGTACTTTTTTTTTTTTTTAGTACCCTATTCTCAACCGACCGTGCTTCGTACAGCGCAAGATTTTCATTTCATTCGTTGAGACGACCCATACAATTCGAGCGTATATTTTGTACGATCTTTGTTGATAGCGAACACATACAGGTTTTATAAAAGTGCATTTAAGCTTGTATTTCATATTTGTACATGATGTTATAATTATGGTAACCAGAAACTGTAACTTTAATATGGTTTTTAATATCTCCAAATATCAGCTTTAAACAAAACACATATTTTTAAAAACCATTTAGCTCAAAGTTTAAGAGACAAAATATAGCAATGATAAAATAGCTTGACATTTTACATTCATTTTCAATTCTTACTTCTTGAACAAACTACCTGAACTTTATAAATCCAGTCCAGTCAACCATGATAATCCACCTTTACCTGTACATTTGTGGTAGTAATACATAACAGTTACTAAAAATGTATATTCATCTATCAGTGTCTCTATCTGTTTATAGCTATGTATCTATCTAGGACCTGGTCGTTACTTACCACAGGCTACAACAACGCCACACAGAGAGGCCGTAACAACCAAGTGGATCTTGTGTATCCTCGCCATTAATAGTCTCAAAACTTGCCGAAAATGTAAATGTTAATTTAGCCTGTAATTGTGAAAATACAAGTATACTTTTCCAAGAAACTCCGCGCAGCTGTGAATACCTGTTAAATAATGCGTAAATCAATGGATTCAGGTAACCTCCAGTTCGGCCCTCCCCTTTGTTTATATAGGAGATAACGATATGGTGTGAAGTTCATGAAAATACGTGATTACAAATATACTGAACAAAATGTTTATTGCCTATCTAAATATTAGTGGAACATATACACATAGAAAGTATCCCCATCAATAAACTCCTAATCCATATACCTAATACCAACATACTAACTGCAATTTAACAGAAGCAAAACTATATTGAAAAACCCCCACCCAAAAACCCGCACCAACATTATATACACGAAGGTGTTACAGGTCCACAATCATGGCACATTATTAATACACAGTATATGAAACAAATACATAATTATTACAGTATTAAAAAAAAAAAAAAAAAAAAGTACCATCCCAGTTATTAATAAAGTGACTTTTTGTAAAACGCTTGGGGAAAAAACCCACTGCTCAGTCGATTTGACCCGCATCAGACCTATGACGTAGCATCAGGTGTTCTGTTAGTAGGTCAACATGCCGACAGCAGAGAATGATTGTTCGAAAAACAGCTGATTCTTAACAGTCCACTTTGTGTGTGTGTGCGTGTGTGCGTGCGTGTGTGTGTGTGTGTGTATATATATATATATATATATATATATATATATATATATATATATATATATATATATATATATTATATTGTGTGTGCGTGCGTGTGTATACGAACTGTGTGTGTGTGTACGTATATATATATATACGCACGCACACACAAAATGTTTGTATTTAAATAAAAATGTATCGTTCTAGGCTCGGTACCCTCCACTGGCGTAGGCAGGATTTTATATTGGGATTGGAGGGTGGGGGTGGGTTGGGGAGGGAGGAACCCACACTATGTATAGACGTGTATATATGATTTTATAAAATTTAATAGTTTTTAAAAAGTTTGATAGGGGTGGGTTCCTGTAGCCCCCCCCCCCCATGCCACTGCAGGGACGGCGCATGACCTAACACTCAGTCGTACCACTATATTTTACATTGCCGCCCCTGTTCTGGTACACACACACACACACACACACACACACACACACACACCCCGCCTCCTCCTCCCTCGCCCTTTTGAGCTCTACTTTAGCTCGTGCTCGTCGTGGTTTCTTGTTTGTTGTATCGTGCGCAAATGTGCCGGTTGGGATACAGGCCAATCTAATTAAAATTAGCTCCACTATTACATGTGGATCTAACACCAGCCAGTTGGAGCTCATGTCCACCAATCAAAACCTTACTTGCAGAATCATGCCAATGATTTAAAAATAATTTGAAAACATTCCGAATTATCCTGAGGGTATACGACATGTTTCGTGTGAATTACGATGCCTTAAAACATGTTTTATTTTATAAAATAAATAATTTGTAATGTAAAACTGAAGACTGATTTAGTTGTTTTTTTTAATAAATAAATAAATAATTTTTAATGTAAAATTGAAGACTGATAACCCACCCCGTACGTATTGGTATGGTTCGCTGTACTGCGGCCACTAAAATAGACTCGCCCGATATTTTTAGAATTTGTATGCTCCCAAATAACGTTATAAAAGGCGAAGTGTGATTGGTTTAAATTGGTGATTTAAATTAGTATTTACAGACAAAATGTTACCTGGACATTGGGGACTACGCAGTGTTGTTAGTTTTAAATCACTGGCATGATTCTGTAAGTAAGGTTTTGATTGGTGGACATGAGCTCCAACTGTAATAGTGGAGCTAATTTTAATTAGATATGTTTAAAAAAAAGAAATAGGTGTCATATTTATCGACCACCTTAAATAATTGTCGTAATCCCCAGGGATGAAGTGGTCACTGCAGATTCTATCCCATCGTGATGATCCTTTCCATTACGCACAGGTTCTGTTTAAGAACCACTTCCACGCAAACCCTGTGATTGTCGGTTTGTTTAAAGTTCGGAAAAACTGCTGCTTTGATACATACAAACACTAAACAATGGTTCACCATATTTTACATTTGAAAACTATCTCCAAAAAGAATATTCCATCCATACAATTCAATTCAATATAATAAAATTTTCGCGTTTTAAAAATACACGTGTTCCACCTTCCCAGTAAAATGTTTGAAAGGCTGCGAATCACGCTTTCATGTTATGCCGGTTAGCGCGTCACGGGGTCACGTGACTTGGCTCTTCGAGTCGGCAGGCGTTTTGGCAAGCGATTGGAAAAACGCGACTTTTTATTGCGAATATATTAAAAACGGGTACATTTAAAAAAAATTATTTTATTGATACTTCATATATATTGTAAAAGGTATACGTAGATACCAAACAATAGTGAATTACGTTTTTTATAAATGTTGACCTTTAACAAAATTTCACCTCCGGTGTAACGGGAATTTGTTCCCTGCATATTTGGGTGACTACAGTTTATGAAAAAACTTACGTCACTACAAATATACTGAACAAAATATTTATTGCCTACCTAGAGATAATAAAACTTGTAAAATATGAACCATAGATGACATATGTACAGGTATAGACTGGAATTAAAAAAAGAAGAAAAAAAAAAGTTTGTACAGACTGGCCAATATTGGACAAAGAACCAAATTCAAGATCCATGGAATGACTAATGATAAAGCCCCTCAAACCTAAGCACATCTTCTGTATAGGATTCCTGCACCATGTGATACACATACCGTTCCCTAAAAACTTTATTTGTTTTTCAACGACCAACGATCATAGCAGTTTCGGATTAGAGTTACATTTTATTGCGGCTGTGGCGCCAGTAGGGCGGGAATATCTAGGTGTGAATCCTTGACCATAGCATCCTTCAGAATACTTGCTACACATGCACTCTGAATAGCACGTTGTGGTTTACGTAAGGTCACACTCCAAACGACGAGCTGAAGTGGCATGCATATAGGCCTTTAAAGCTCCTACACGATCTGAGCCAGGATCATCTGTACCCGGAAAAGTAACTTGGAATCCAGATCCGTCTGAATCATTCTTAATGCCAAAAAATCTAATTGTTACATTATTATTGTCACCAAACACAATCTGATACATTGAGAAAACAAAGAGTTCCATTTCCTGTGAAATTGGGTCGAAACAAAAACCTTTTGGTGCCAAATCGGATGAACGAGCCATAAAACATAACGCTAACAGTGTCACTACACGTAAACGCAGCTGCTGAACCAATGAAGTCTGTAACGCCCATTTACGAAACAAAGTTGTACAATTGTAAACACGGCATTATAGGAATTCTCAGCGATGGACTCGCAATTCCGGATTTTACCAAACCCGGTTTCAGTAACACAATAGCATGATCCATTGGAGTTTGCAGTCCTAAACCCGCATATAAACATGAAATTGCATCAGGCATGTTCCGAAGTATAGAAGCTGGTCTATTTGAAGCATCTCCATCTGCTACCTCAAAGAAAAACTGCTACATGACTTGGTGAAACTAACTCCATCGAAATCTGCTATGCATCACAAAACAATTTAAAACGAGCAATTAGACGGTTATATAAATATAATGTAGATTTTGCCCAGTGAAAATGCATCTGTGTAGCAGCACGATTAGTTAACTGTTGTTCAGTCAAATGATTTTCCACAAATTCTCCAAGCATAAATTGTTCGCCTTGGGTTTTTGGTCGGTTCGGGAACAGTAAGTACTGGAGTGCGCCATAAACTGTTTCGTGGTAGTCGAATTGGAGGAAGAATACACAACTTGCGAAGTTTTTGAGCCCATGTCTGACCTGGCCTCCATGGGGCAATTACTGTTGCTGTAGTTTTCCGAGACACAATTGTGTTCAGTACTTGAGGAAGGAGACTGAAAGGAGGATTCACATAATTGTTGTGAGCATTTCAATTGTTTTGTGCCAATGCATCGATCCCTGAAGAAAATGGGTCCATGAACCGGTTGTTGTATATTGATGTCTGAGTGTTCAACATTGTTTCAAATCTGTCTATTGTGTGAGGTCCCCATAAACTGGCTAAATAACACCACATACTTGGGTGTAGTTTCCATTCGTGTTGAGGATTTAAGCGGCTCAACTTGTCCGCTTGAATATTTTCTTTTCCAGCCAGACATCTTGCTTGAATTGAAATCCTGTTGTCCAGAGCTAAACTCCAAATTGCTTTGGTCACCTTGGAAATTTATATAAGCAACTGTGGTTATGTTGTCCGATAGGAACTGAACACATTTGTTTGTTAGAAATGCATGGTCAAAAGAACAGCCATAATTTCTATCGCACATTTGATGGTTGGTGAGCCATCCTGGTGTTCCAGAATTCTTGAGCAATTAACTGATTTGAAGCTATATGACCGGTTATTATCTGAATACCCACAGTTTTGTATCGAACAGTCAAACCATTCCATGAATTCAGTGCTTCAAGCCACCATTTGAGATCTAAAACAGTGCCACTGTCTAAGAGAAGTTTGTCGGTTCATCCTAACATAAGCTTTGCTGGCAAAATCGCATTAGCAAATGCACTTACCTGTAATACGAGTAAGACCACGAGCACAAATGAATTTCTTAGATCGAGCCCTAGTAATACCATGTTTAAGTTTTCGGATACGAGGTTTAGGTATACATATCCACATATTACAAGTTTTTTTTTGTTTTTTTGGTTTTTTGTAGTGCTGCAACGATAAACCGGTATACCACGATAATTGATCAGCTCGATACGAACCACGGTACAGTTTTGCGTATCGCGATTTTTACACGCTATTTTTTCCTTGTATCTTATTTGACTTGAAATTGGGAAACAAACAAACAAACAAAACCCCCATCATTTTATTAATTGGTGATGACAGGAAGTGTAACAATCACGTCAAGCGTAGTCGGCTTACTTGTTGTCATACGAAGTGATAGGTCGGTTATACTTGGTTCTAACTTCGAAACAAAACGTGTTAAAAGTCCAAAAAAATAACCAGTTGACGATAATTACAAATAAATGTTTTGTTACTTACACATTATCTGGGCCGTACCTTGATCAAAATCCTAGGGGTGGGTGGGGGGTGGGGTGGGTGGGAGGCACTACTTTTTATAAACAAATGTAACACTATACAAATTAAACCCTGAGATGTGTATGCTATTTTCGGGAGTAAAAAAACAAAACAAAAAGTTAGATTTTCGGGGGGGGGGGGGGGGGGGGGGGTCAACTGCCCACCCACCACCACCCCGAGGGTACGGCTGTGATTATTATTCATTGTTCATTTACGTTGGAATACGGCTACAGCTATTATGTTCAAAGAAATAAACCAATAAGTGAGCATCGCACTTCGCTGTTTTTTGCTTGAGAATACTTCGGCCGATCGTTCAAAACACCTTGGCCAATAACCTCTGGTTCGGTCGATCTGCCGAAACATTGCGACGCAATACGTACATTTCTGTGTCAAGCGAGCACATTTTCCCAGTCTGGAGCTCCACGCGGTAAGACGTGTTTGTTTCGCTTGTGCACACTGCACGTGCTTTCGTGTGCTCGACTTGGGGGTCCTTCATTTCGTTGTTTTTGTCAGCGAAATGAAGTTTTCTACTGGGATGTATGCAGCCATTGGAACTGATTGAACGCTTGAACGCTTCTCGTTTCGACAGCCTGCACCACCAGGTTGGATTCTTTTTTAGCGAGATTCCTTGCCTCCACGTCATTTCTCCGTCTGACTGTCGACTTGTTTTTTTCGTGACTCGTACGACGGCCATTCTGCAGAACGCCACGGTTGTTCACGTTTAGTCTCTACATGTCCGAGCCTGTCCTAGCAGCACTGGAAGATTGACCGCCCCACTCTAAGAAGAAATAGGAAGCGGGGTCGGCCCCTACTACTCTTTTTCTAGACTTTACCTTGCTTTATAGTGATACCATTTCGTATCCTCCGGAGTCGGGCCCGTCCGCACCACTATACCAACCCATGACGACTGGACTATACCCTAGTCTGATACTCTCGTTCAGACGGATCCGGCTTCTCAAGATCTGTATTTCAGCACAGCACTACACCTTCAACGTCTATCGACTGTCAATCTAGGGGTTTTCTTGACGGGATGCAACCCATCTCGTCCCTTTAAGCTGTGCACCCAAACGGCCTTAACGAGGCCACTCGCGTGGACATATCGATCGGACTTTAAACTTTTAGATCTGCGTTCAAAATTTTATGTCGAAATTACTACTTTTTAAAAAATATTATTAAATAGTCCGATCCTCTCTTCTTTCTCTTATTTAATTTTGGACTGTCCTTCTAAAATGCTCCAAATTATATAAATATTCGGCCGAGCAGTCAATTCTTTTTCACTTTTGGCTTGTAACCTTTTTCTTTTTTTTAATTAATCTATTAACTTTTTTACTAATTGCTATTTTCAAAATTCTGCCCATTTTCACCCCCCCCCCCCCCCCCCCCATCCCGAGTCAGGCCACCGATCTTATCGGAGGTCGGACTCGGGATGGGCGTGTTCGAAACCCTAGTGGTATATGGGCACGTTAAACTAGTTATCATCATCATCATCAAGCGAGCAGCAACGGAAAAGCCCGATAGTAAGGATTTCCGAATGTGACAATTTACAAATAGTTTGACACCGTCTACTATTGCGTTAAAAAATAAAAATGACCAAGAAGAACATTAATTTATGCTAATAAATGTCGTGATTTATATAATCATTTAGGTCTATAATGGAATCAATATTACAGATATTTCGATTTATATACTTAGTATTACTTATTTAACTCAAAAAAGTTATGTTAAGTTTTATTTAAATAATATCAACTATATTGCAATACATTACGATTTCTTATATCGCAATATATCGCAATGAGGTTTTGATCGTATCGTTGCACCCCTAGTTGTTTTTATGGAGATTATATAACCTATAGACGGGTTTTTCCGATTGTCGCCCAGCAGTTTATGACGTTGTCAATAGATGGCGTAACCGTACGGCCGCCATTAAGGGAGTGAAATTCACGCAACAATAACATGTGATGGCATTGCATCTTGGTGCAATTTCAGTATTTATGACTTTCTTGGAACGTTTTGTAAAAGCAAAACCAGTCTCTCGGATAATTCAACCTCATTTAAAGATTGTATATTCATATCAATGTCGGTGGAAATCTGTTAATGATTAAAAACATAAATAATAAAGCACCTATATACGCCAATACAAAAGCATAGTGAATAAATTAAACGCGCAAGTAAATGAGTTTGATTGTTATTAAGTGAAACCTTAATGAATATATCCTAAAATATAGAAAAAATATTTCAATTATGTATACGTTTGTAGAAAACGTGGTTTAGCATTTTAAAAAAGAAAGACTGACCTTAGATCTAGATGTCAACGTTTAGCTGTTACTATTATTAGCTCTGGGATATTCCAGATGTGATCACATGTGGTTGAAGTGGAACGCAGTTCACACTTCCAAATATTGCTCTCTTGTTTTTAATTTATAATTTTTTATATATAAATATGAGTTATTATAGTGTTAAATGTGTGTAAATAAATGATAAATAAATAATTTACTGACGTAATACGCATGCAGGCCACACCAAAAATCGCACCCCCACCCACTTTGTCAATTTTTTTTTTATTTTATTATTATTATTATTTATTTATTTATTTGTTATTTTATTATTATAAATATTTTAAAAAATTAGTATTTTTTTGTTTCTAGAAAAACAAATTAAATTAAATTAATCATCTACAATATTCAACACTAAATTACCCTGAAAACTCGCTTCTGGTTAGCCATTAGGCCTAAATGTTCGATATACTAGTTAATTACAAAACGAACCCCTTTGACACTTACTGGCAATGCCCAAGAAAAGTACAAACAAAACAGGAGCATAGGCTGGGGGAGGGGGATCATCTGATACCCCTGTCAGCAGAGGCTAAAATACTGTTTTAAAGTTCAATATATTAGGCTATACAGGTGTCCAGGGAAATTATATTTGCTTGCATAAGTTTAAATTATTCGTTATGCTTTTGTATTCACGTGTATAAACTTTATTATTTACGTTTTTAATTATTAACACACTTCCACCAACTTTGATATGAATCTACATTCTTTAAATGAGGTTGAATTATCCGACATACTGGTTTTGCTTTCAGAAAATTTACTAAAAAGGTCATAAATACTGAAAATGCAACCAGATGCCTTCTAATGTTATTATTGTGCAAGTTTCACTCCCTTAATGGCGGACCAATCACGTGATTCTAAACATGGCCGCGCACAGTACTTTGACATCACTGGCCAATAAACCCGTCTATATATTCCTTGGAGTACTAGGTCCTAGTACGTCCAAGGAATATATAGGTTATATAATCTCCATAAAAACAAAACAACCTAACCATTAACAAAAATTCTTTGTCAAGCTCTCCCCTGCGTGTGCTGTAACCTCACCGTGGTGCAGGGGTGTAACATTCTCTTTGAGAATGGCCAATACAGCACAAAATTAAGTTTTGAGTAAAATTCAGTATCCGTAAAATTCTGTGATATTTGTGTTTTTGTGTTGTCAAGCTCGATGGATTTGCTACTGAGAATAAAATCGTCAACATATGCAGAAACCCGTAATAACAACACATCTAATAAGTTTACAAAAATAATACGGGCTTATTGATAAACCAAACGGTAACGCAGTAAAATGGTAAGTGACATTATTCCAAGCTACAAAAACGACATGTCTATATATGGTAGACCAACGTTTGTATTGCAGAGACTTTTTCCAAGTTGTTGCACTGCTGTAAATTTCAGCGGACCGTTTTTCTCGGCCATTATAGCATCTTATTCGAAATATGTACATTAGTTAGTTGCCACAGTTTAACATCTCCTGCGAAGCTACTCAAGTCGGCCATAACAACCTGTCTGTCACGCCCCCCAATTTGTTATTAGCCGTAATAAAGACTATTTCGTCAAGGAACGTTACTCTTCGCACGCATGCGCAATAGGAATGAGAAAGTAGTCTATTGAAATATATTTAGTTAAATAGTTTATTATATTATCACGTCATTTATGCTTTAAAAGTCAGGTTGATAAAAGCGAAGCGCCTTGTCGTAAATTACTGCCTTTGTTTCCACTGTGCATACAGGAGTTGGTCGAAGCTGACGTCACTTTGCCCCAAGCTAGAATTCTGGGCCCATATTTTCGAAGCTATCTTAGCCTACGAAATCGTGAAATCATCGTAAGCTATGACGTCACTATGGCATGTACTGTAGTGACGTCACAACCTACGATGGTTTTACGATTTCGTAGCGCTAAGATGGCTTCGAAAATAGGGCCCCTGGCAGGACGCACCAAAAACAAAAGAAAATGGCTGCCCACAGTTATCAGGAATAATCAGTTTTTATTCAATCTAAAATTACGCGTTTTTCATTTCTTAAAGTGTCAGTATGTGTTGGTGGTCCGGGTAAGCATCTTTCCAACACATAAGGCCCATGTTTGAGTTTATTATCCCTTTAAGTTGGGCAGCACTGGTTGAGGTGAAGCTCTTCCTAAGAGGACCACCACGGTTGGGTACACAGTACTGAAGTTTTTCTTGAGCAGACGGATAATGTTGTTGTTGTCCATCGAGTGATAAGATGAGCGCCTGCATGGTTGTGTATTCCATTGATCCGATAGGAAGGAAATGTTTTATTTAAAGACGCACTCAACACATTTTATTTACGATTATATGGCATCGTTGATCCGATCGTAGTTAACACATGCTGCCTGGGACTTGTCGTCGAAATATACACCATAAATGGCGAACTCTCCTTCCCCGTCGACCAGTGGCTCGAACTTGAGTTTGGGCTTGTTGCCAGCGTGAGGTGTCCAGAGGTCCCCCCCCCCCCCCCCCCCCCCCCCCCCCCGTTCAGTGTCGGACAGCGGCAGCTCAGGTTTTCCCCTCTTGCCAACAGCTCCTTGGCGGGGTGATAGCCTTCCTCTTGTCAACAGCTCCTTGGCGGGCCGGCGACTCAACAGGGGCCACCTGTAAAATCGGTGGCCGCACCGGAGTCGCCGAAGCAGGAGTCCGCGGCGGCTCTTCACACATCACTGTGTCAGGAACCACCACTGGCGCAGTAGACAGGTCCGATGAAGTCGGGGCTGGAGCCTCTTCCTTCTTCTTCCTGGTCCCAGGATCGGCGTTGGGGCGGCGAAGCAGAAGGAGCCGCTGCCGGCGGTTTAACCACCGGTTTTGCCACATACCATTGCCTTTGTGGTGCACCGGTTGAAACGAAAAATAGCCCAATGGGCCCACTGATGGGGATCGATCCCAGACACTGTATCAAGCGAGCACTTTATCACTGGGCTACGTCCTGTTCCTAACAACACTGCAGGCATGGTAATTACCTTGCCTTCATTTGGGGAGATACTTGGCCCAGTGATAAAACGCTCACTTGATGCGCAGTCGGATTGGGATCGATCACCGTCAGTGGGCCCATTGGGCTATTCCTCGCTCCAGCCAGTGCACGATGACTGGTACATCAAAGGCTGTTGTATATGCTATCCTGTCTATGGGATGGTGTATATAAAAGTTCCCTTGCTGCTAATAATAACATATATAAAAAAAGAAGAGTAGTCCATGAAGTGGTGACAGTGCGTTTCCTATCTCAATATCTGTGTGGTCTCCTTAACCATATGTTTGATGCCGTATAACAGTAAATAAAATGTGTCGAGTTCATCGTTAAATAAAACCCTTCCTTCCTTCCTTGCCTTCATTTAACTTTACTATTCACTTGTCACTCTGCTTTACCCGTTTGGTCATGGCTGGAGCTGGGTTTGTGCAAAACGAGCCTCAAAGTAAGTAAATATGTCTGCTAACCCATGTACAGATTACCACAAAATAGTCTAGTACACATTATATATTATATATTTCCATTATCATAACAAAATCCTGTCAAACGTAACACTAGTACTTTGTCATATGCCGACGTTCGAAATTCATATTGTGGACTGGGAAGCAATAGTTGCTTATCAAATTTTAAACTGGAAGCAAATGTTAGAAACTGAGAATGGAATGGAATGTTTTATTTAACGACACACTCAACACATTTTATTTACGGTTATATGGCGTCAGACATATGGTTAAGGACCACACAGATATGAGAGGAAACTCGCTGTCGCCACTTCATGGGCAACTCTTTTCGATTAGCAGCAAGAGATCTTTTATATGTACCATCCCACATACAGGATAGTACATACCTAGGCCTTAGATATACCAGTCGTGGTGCACTGGCTGGAACGAGACATAGACCAATGGGCCCACTGACGGGGATCAATCCCTGACCGCCCATGCATCGAGCGAGCGCTTTACCACTGGACTACGTCCCGCCCCGTAGAAATTGACAAGCAAGGAAGACGGAAATGTTTTATTTAACTACGCACTCAACACTTTTTATTTACGGTTATATGGTGTCAGACATATCATGGTTAAGGACCACACAGATATAGAGAGAGGAAACCCGCTGTTGCCACTTCATGTGTTTAACTACGGAAGGCATGAGATAAACGCCTTATGCGGATAAAAGCTTACGACTCATTATCACTTTCGAAAATTAGGAATTCTGAATGTATCTGGTCAAAAATGAGATAGAAAGCAAATCCTGCTTGATAAACTGATTATCTGGAAGCATATTGTGCAGTTTGAGCGGCGTTTACTGCCTACTTTGTGGTAAGTCCGATCCTTGTATGCATTCTAATTCATATCGCTGTTCTCACTGTACTGATGCTGCGTGTGTATCTAAATAACACTCAAATGATCAAAATATAGGTAGTTTAGTTTTAATTTAATAAAAAATTTGGAAGAATGAAGTACCGTTCTCGACTTTCTTGATATGTTAATGTTAGGTTTGAAGGTTCCATATATACATATAGCTAAGTTAAAATAAAGTTTGTTTTGTTTAACGACACCATTAAAGCACATTGATTTATTAATCATCGGCTATTGGATGTTAAACATTTGGTAATTTTGACTTAGTCTTAAAGAGGAAACCAGCTACATTTTTCCATTAGTAGAAAGGGATATTTTATATGCACCATCCCACAGGCAGGACAGCACATACCACAGCCTTTGATACACCAGTCGTGGTGCACTGGCTGGAATGAGAAATAGCCCAATGGGCCCACTGACGGGGATCGATCCCAAACTGCCGTGCATTAAGCGAGCACTTTACCACTGGGCTAGGTCTCGCACCTCGTGGAAATAGATACCTCATTTATAATTATAGGCCAAATATTTCAAGAGTTCTGTCATTTTTAAATTTACATTATGGTGAACAACAACCATCTGGGATTGAAGGTCAAGATGTCCTCCAATTGCGAAAAACAGCCAATTCATGACTATCTTGCAATTTAGGTGAAATATAATTTTTTTTTTTTTTTTTAATTTTGGCTGTCAATCTTCAGAGTGAAGTTAGCTGGAACATATGTGAAGTACCCTGGAACATTTTTGAAGTACACTGGAACATTTGTGAAGTACATGGGGGCTAAATGTTTTCAAAAGGCCCCAAGCACATGAAATTCACTCTCAAACGTTCATCCTCGCAAAGTGGTCATGCTGAAGTTAAATAAGATCCCACTACAATGAAATTCAAATGAACAATCATTGCTCCATGTTGTCCTAAGTCTTAATTAGCAAAGCCAATTTAATTTCACAAGTAGAGAGTCACGAAATCAAACCTTAAATATCAGATTAAGCCAATTTATTTAAATTATGTAAGTACATACTGCACCAAAGAGACCACATTACAAAATAATTTACATGTATTAATCATTCAGCTGGATACAAAAGTATTACCAGAACAGAAAACAAGTGCAAAAACAAATATTTCATCCGACGTCTCTAACATAGACAACAGAACACACAGAGTTAAGAAAATGTAATCAAAGCAAAGTATCTATAAATGTAATTAAAGCAAAGTATCTATAAATGTAATTAAAGCAAAGTATCTATAAATGTAATTAAAGCAACGTATCTATAAATGTAATCAAAGCAAAGTATCTATAAATGTAATTAAAGCAAAGTATCTATAAATGTAATCAAAGCAAAGTATCTATAAATGTAATTAAAGCAAAGTATCTATAAATGTAATCAAAGCAAAGTATCTATAAATGTAATCAAAGCAAAGTATCTATAAATGTAATCAAAGCAAAGTATCTATAAATGTAATTAAAGCAGCAAACATATACATCATCTACTTCACTTTTCTTCCCATGAGGAACCATTGTTTAATATCCTAAATGGTTGCTATAAACCAAACTATTACAATACAGCACAATTACAGATAGCCAAAACAATAACCCAGTTGGGTAATATTAATTGTTGTATATAATAAAGATTTTATTACACACCCATTGGTGAGAACATCATGTGTTATTTAAGATTACACATACTTGTTTAGTTGTTGTTAACACATGTATGTTGTGTCAACAATTTCAAAACACACCTGTATGACTGGCTGCTCCTAGGTGATGACCAGGTCACCAATGCCATACGTCCAATAAAAAAAACAGCGCAATGGAAATCGATTACACTGTGATGTATAGTTAACCTGACAATCATGTGTCTGTGACGTATAAGTCAGCTACAAGTGCAATGGCTGTAAATAACTTTTAGTTGAAAAAGATGTCAAAATTTGCTTAAAACCTGGTTTTTGAGGATATGTAAGAAATAGAATAATACATTCATGTCCATTAAGATACCATTCATCTCACAACTCATTCTTTAAAAACATATCAAACTTGCTTTTGCTCATTGGATACATTTTAAAACAACTCGTTGTGAGATAAATGGTATCTAACGACCACTCTTGTATTATTCTCTATATACGACCTCAGCAGGACATAATATTTCATGGGAACCATAGTTTTGTTTGCAGGTGATTTACACAACCTTAAATTCATACAAACTACCAGTTGGTTAGTGGCAAATCAAAACATATTTTAAAAATTAAAAAGTTGCAAACTTCATATGGTAACTACATGTAGCAACACTGCATTGAAAGTTTGAGTTAATTGATTAGGTTACACAAATATAATTCATGTAACTTGGGTATCATAAAAAAATACTTATAGTCCGTCCCATTCTCCTACAAAAATGTTTGGTTTTTTTGTAAATAATTTCAGTTTGGTTTGACATAAGACATAAAATAAAAGTGTTTTGGAAATAACAAAAAACCAACCCTATTTGTTACGTGCAATTTATAAAACAATCTGCTCAGAATTAAATAGCTTGTAGTAAATTCCATAGTATGAAAAAAGGCGTTCCCTGTGGGACAGACTACAGGTAAAAATCATATGAACAGACTTCTCGTTGAACACAATTTAGAAATATTGTCCTCTGCCTCAGCATCACCCCTACATCCAGGCTTATTGTTTTGGACATTCTCATGTACACTGTTGGTTAATTTGAAGCACGGGACTTGGGACACTTTCTGACCTGCTCTCTTGTACAACAAGATGGCAATATTATCTGTATATAGTGACATTCTCAAGTTTGTTCAAACAATTACTGCAGATGGGATTGTGTATTACATTGGTAAACAATTTTATGGGATGGTGAAGATGAGGCTGCAGCTTCAAATAGACTAGAACATAAACAACTGACAGTATGATATGTTTCGCAAACAAACATGCAGTAAGCAGGGATTGAAATAATCTGTTGCCTGGTCTCCATTAGTTGCCATGCACTGGCGTAGGAAGCTGGGGGGGGGGGGGGGGGGGGAGAGAGGGCAAGGGGCATGTGCCTCCCCACTTTTCTTGATCCAGCAGAGATGGTTTATATATATTTATACTTAAATATATACATGTGTGTTCCCCCCACCTTTTGGCACCTCCCTAAGCCACTGCCATGTTTTTTTAGTAGGCTCCTAACTTGACACATTCTGAGGCCAACTGGCTTGTAAACCTCCACATACTACATGTATTTCAACCCCTGAGTAAGATACAGGTAGCACTAATAACAAAGATACATTATTTTTCAAAATAACAGTCATGTCTTGTAAATGTAAATGCACATGACTGACTAATCAACAACAATGAGTCTTAGTTCCATATGTACTACATACTCAGAAAATGTGGAATTAAAAAAATATATACCCTTTTGCATTGTACAGAATTTATCGACCTTGAAAGCCGTCGTACTGAACTTGTATTATGACACCATTTACAAGACAGATGGAAGGACATGGCAATATGCTTATCTCCCTTTGAAAGATATACTTTCACATCATCTTGGATTTCAATTATATTTGAAAGAAGTTTGTTTTGTTTAACAACATCACTAGAGCACATTGATTTATTAATCATCGGCTATTGGATGTCAAACATTTGGTAATTTTAACATATAGTCTTAAGAAACAAAACCCACAACATTTTTCCATTAGTAGCAAGGAATCTTTTATATGCGTTATCCCTTAGACAGGATAGCACATACATGTACCAGTTGTGGTACACTGGATGGAACGAGAAATAGCCCAATGGGTCCACCGACAGAGATCGATCCTAGACTGACCGTGCATCAAGTGTATGCTTTATCACTGACCTACGTCCCACCCACCATCAACAAGAAAGGTTTGAAGGACATGGCAGTATGCTTATCTCCCCTTGACAGATATACTTTCACATCATCTTGGATTTCAATCATATTTGTAAGAACACATTGTATTTGAACTGTATAGTAATATCAAACATGCCTTAGAGATTCAACAATCAGGCTTTCTGCCAGAAAATAACTTGAAGGTACAAAAGAAAACTAAACAGATCATAAGTGCCTAAAGTGGTTATGGGTTTGAAATGCTTTCAAACTGGACACTGTATCTCATGTGCTTTGATGAATTTTCAACAGCAGTTCTCTCAATAGCATCCATCTCAAAATTATAAAAATATATCCATGAATTTCCATCACTTTAGGGTACATAATTTTACCCTCCGCACACCCTAGGTCAGAAACCATGACAATAGTAAGTAGGCAAAGACTATCAATACCGTCTGTGGTTTATCTTTTTAAAAAAAATAACTGGACATCTCTAATTGCAAAATTCAGCATCATTTGAATAACTGAGCTACCAGGTGGATTGAGCAGTGGTTCTAAATATCAGAATCTAGGAAGCTGAGGATTAACAACAGGAATGTGGTAAAAGCTGTTTCCCGTATGTCACCAATATGTCAAGTTTGTGACTGATTTTTCTGGTGAATTTGTCAAGTTTGTGGCTGATTTTTCAGGTGAATTTGTCAAATTTGTGGCGGACTTTTCAGGTCAATTTATCAAGTTTGTGACCAAATTTCCAGGTCAACTTGGAAATTTTATGACCAACTTTTCAGGTCTCTAAAAGCCATGTCTGTGTCCGTGTATGCGAATTTGTTTCGTAACAACATTAAACATTTAGTGGTAATCTTTATATACCTACATGTGTGTATGTACCATGGCTACGATACTGATTGCTGTAATACTGATTTCTGCGACAGAAATGGTTGGGAGTAAGATACTATCAAAGTCCTCCATCATACACAATTCATAGGAAATAGATACACATATGACTGGATAAATATGATGAGAAAAATACAGCCAGCTCTATAACATTTCAATTCATAAGACAATTTTAATCACCTTTTAAATACATTTTATACTCCGCAAATATTAAAAAAGCTACTATACAAAAATTCATACGGCAATTTAATCACCTTTTATACCTAGGAAGACATTCAGAAATCTACCTGAATGACATTACTAGAAGCAAAACTCATACAAAGTTCTTCAACAACAAAAACCCCAAACTAACTACATGTATACAGCGGTTCTAAATGTATATTGTTACGTATAACTACTAGATAAGTTGTGGAGAAAAAAGTCCAGTTCTATATATATTTTATAAATCGTACTTTATACAGGCAAGTTACTAGCGCTATGCACTTGAGTGATTGAGACCGAGACTCATTGAAAAAAGGGGAGACGTTGCAGTGATACCAACAATAAACTTAACATCACGCCACTGAGTATGACGACGAGATAACCATGTAACCATGGTGATGACAAACACACACTAACATCACAGACCAGTTTCCTCCTGTTGTTGAATGTAAAACTGTTGTTTATTTGGTGACCTGGTGAATGGCATTGGCCAGGTATTTGACGTTTCCCGATGTCACCCCAGCAACTGATATTCTACCATCCTTAGTCAGGTAGATCGAGAATTCCTTTATCAATCGTTCAACCTGTAATGAAGCAAAGAAGACATAGCAAGGTGCTTTGTTGTTTCTTTTAAAATAAAGTTTGTTAATTTATGCCTGATACAATTTGGATGCATTTCTACCATTTCTAGATATTCTACCATCTTTAGTTAACAGGGGTGCAGAAATAAAAATATTTCACTAGCCAGTTGGACTAGTACCAACTAAAATTTACTAGCCCGTAGGAATTTGTACTAGTCCGCCAGAACTTGATTGACAAATCATTTCTTTCATATACACATGTAGATCAAAAAAATTCAAGTGACATTCCACAAGTATTTAACAGAACAATATATTCAAAACCAGCAACATAATTTGAATGTATACAAGCCAATAATAATAATAATAATAATAATAATAATAATAATAGCCAATAATAATAATAATAATAATAAATAATAATATACTTCTGAAAATAATCCACGACATGGTAAAATAGTTATGTCTGTATAACACTGTATTACATACTGTCTGTAATGTGGGACTCCATGTTAGTAAAGTGAGATCGAATGTCAGTAACAGTCAACTTCCTGATACTATGGGTTGGGAGGCAATGTTTTTTGTACACCCAACAAACCCAAAATAAAAGTATATTTAAACCATGTATGGATAGAAGGAAGGGAATGTTTTATTTAACGACGCACTCAACACATTTTATTTACGGTTATATGGCGTCAGACATATGGTTAAGGACCATACAGATATAGAGAGATGAAACCCACTGTCGCCACTTCATGTGCTACTCTTTTCGAACAGCAGCAAGGGATCTTTTGTATGCACCATCCCAGACAGGAGAGTACATACCACAGCCTTTGTTACACCAGTTGTGAAGCACTGGATGGAACGAGAAATAGCCCAATGGACCGTGAGTCAAGCGAGTGCTCTACCACTGGGCTACATCCCGCCCCTATGTATGGATAGAGAACAAATTCCTGTATGAATGAATGAATGTTTAATGACACCCCAGCACAAAATACAGATTGGCTATTGGGTGTCAAACAAAGGTAAGTATATCAATATGATTATTTACATTAAAAATACAAAATATATATAACTGTGTCAAACACAGTGTAAAGAACTGTGGGAACATTTGGACGAGAACTCTGGCAGCAGTCAATATTTACTGTTTACCAATACTTTTTATGTGTTCCCCTATTTCTTTCCATCAGCAGGCCCGTAGGAATGATATATGGAGTCTGTGGAGTGTGTGTGTCTGTGCGTTTATATTGGGGGGTGGCAAATCTCTAGTGAATGTGATAGAGCCCCTAGCGGGAGGGAGAGGGGACCACAAGCCATATTTTTAGGTATAGAGTTATGGAAAAAATTGACATTTTCATCCTTAATTGAGGGGTGTGTGGGGTGGGGGGACCTGTGCCCCTCACCTCCAGCTTCCTAAGGTCCTGGGCCCTGTTTTACAAAGTGATCTTAGTGCTAAGATCATCTTAAGGGCATAAGGTAGTTATGCACATATGATGACCTTAGGGCTACGATCGTTTCGTGGAAAGGGCCTCTGATGAGCATAAATTAATGTGGGTGACACGCACTAACCTGGTTTTGCTTCAGTCCGGTGAAGCAGAACATTCCGATCTGGTCGGTGATGTGTTGCCAGTTGTGAGACGAGCCCTCCTGCTTGAGGCCGTCAACGAGCTGGGTTCGCATGCCGATTATACGATCCGCCATCCCCTTAACGTCCTTCAGCCTGCAAACACACCAGGGAAACAATGGAATGTCTGTTTTATTGACACTCCGGTATATTTTATAGTACTGCTATTTGGCGACTATCATACAGTTATTGTAACAGTTGGTGTTAATGGTGAGAGCGGGGTGCTGCAAACACACACCAGGGAAAGAAAGGAATGTCTGTTTTAATTAATTCATTTCATTTCAACTTATTTTCATACTTATATCCAGTTAATATTCAAGCAGAGAAGAGGGTGTAGTGGCCTTACATCTGTCCACAAAGTCATTAAACTTGCTCTGGCTTGGAGCCACTTCAGGAATGTGAACCCTGTACCTACCAGCCTTTTGTCCAATGGCTTAACCACAACACCACCGAGGCCGGTTTTGTTTTAATGACACTACAGTATATTTTATAGTACTGCTATTTGGTGTCTATCATACAGTTATTGTAACAGTTGGTGTTAATGGTGAGAGTGGGGTGCAGCAAACACACACCAGTAAAAGAAAGGAATGTCTGTTTTAATGACACTGTGGTATATTTTATAGTACTGCTATTTGGTGTCTATCATACAGTTGACTTTGCAAAAAAAGTTTTTGTCCGATTTTAACTTTATTTTATCATAAAGTTAACCTTTAAAGTTTGTTCTGTTTAATGACACCACTACAGCACACTGTTTTAAATGATTAATCATCAATTACTGGGCCCACAGTTTTTGAACTATCTTAGTGCTACAAAACTGAAAAACCATCATAAGCTATGAAGTCACTATGGCGATGCTGTAGGAAGTGACCTAACAGCCTATGAAAGGGCGGGATGTAGCTCAGTCGGTTGAGTGCTCGCTTGAGGTGCTTGTGTCGGAGGATCGAACCACTTCGGTGGATCCATTCAGCTGATTGGTTTTTTTCTCGTTCCAACCAGTGCATCACAACTGGACAAAGGCCGTGGTATGTGTTTTCCTGTTTGTGGAAAAGTGCATATAAAAGATCAATTGCATTAGGAAAAATGTTGCAGGTTTTCTCTGATGACTACAAGTCAGAATTACCAAAATGTTTGACATCCAATAGCCGATGATTAATTAATCAATGTGCTCCAGTGGTGTCGTTAAACAAAACAAACTTTATTTTAATAGCATATGATGGTTTTATGATTTTGTAGTGCTACGGTAGCTTCGAAAATACCTAGCCTGGATGTCAAACATTAGATAATCTTAGTCGTAATCTTAGTGGAAACCTGCTACATTTGTTTTGTTAGCAGCAAGGGATCTTTTATATGCACTTTCACACAGCATATACCACAGTCTTTGATACAACAGTCATAGGGCACTGGTTGGGGCTGGAAAATACTATGCACCATCCCACAGCAGGATACATGTAGTATATACCACAGCCTTTGTTTCATCAGTTGTGGAGCACTGGCTGGAACGAGAAATAGCCCAATGGGGCCACCAACAGGGATCGACCTTAAGCTGACCACGCCATCAAGTGGAGCACTTTACCACGGGGCTATGTCCCGCCTCGTTATTACTGATAAATGCAAAGCAAAAGTTAATGTTTGTTTTGTTTAATGACACTGCCAGATCATATTGATACAGAGTAAGATTTATTAATCATCGACTGCCTTATAAGTTATAGTTTTACAGGAAACCTGCTACTAGGGTGTTTGATATACCAGTAGAGGAACACTGGTTGGAATGGCAAAAAAAAATTAATCATAGAATAGTTCCACACAGACGATTTGATCCAATGACCCAAGCACCTCAGGCATGCATTCTACTGACTGAGCTTTATGTACACCCCTCCACGTGTAAAGTGAGGTGGCCTCACCATTCTTGTTTCAACCCTGGAGTGTTGAGTATCTTGGAGACAATTCTCGCACCGTGGATGGGTGGGTTGGAGTACATCGGTCGGACGATGATCTTTATCTGTGACATCACACGCTCCGCCTCCTCGGCTGACGAACACACCAGAGTGAACGCACCCGCTCGTTCACCTAACAAAACACAAAATATAAACGATTTAACAAGACATGATAAACATACGCTGTGAACAAATCATAATAAACATAGCCTGAACAAAACACAACAATCACATACTGTGAACCAACCATATTAAACACATTTCCCTATAGAAAATCCCCATCGACTCTTACGGCTGAATTTACAAATAGTATTTACTTCTTACTGGTGAGTACCTTCCGTAAAAGCCACGTCTATTTAACAATTTATGATAAATGCCATATTTAGTCATGTGCTGATTAGTCATATTTAATTGAGATTTAAATGACTGCAATGTTTGGAGACAGAGAGAGACAGAGACAGAGACAGAGAGAGAGAGAGAGAGAGAGACAGAGACAGAGAGATAAAGAGAGGAAACCTAACACAACCACATATCTTACTCCTACTAAGAAAGCAGCCAGGAATGTGCATTTTTAACACAACATTAAATAATACACACTATCTTCCTGAGACACTGTTTGGGATGGAAAAACAACACGAGTCCAATAAATGCAACTTACTGATCCTCAGGCATGCGCTCTACATCCCACCCCTTGCCCACCTTTAAGACATACATCTAAAATAAACATGAGATGAACACCTTTTGAAAATCCATCTCTTGATGTGTATAAGCTTACCATACAGTCCCATGTTCTTGGCAAATGACTGACACAGAGCCAGCGGGTGGCCAGCCTCGTGGAAGTGTCGTATAGCGTACGCGTCTTTCGTACAGTCTCCGCTGGCGAAGCCCTGGTACGCCATGTCAAAGAATGGGAAGTGTTTCTTCGCCTTCATTATGCTGCTAATTTCCTTCCACTGTTCGGGCTGCAAACGTATACATAGAGAATAACTAGTCAATGGTGTCAGATATCTGCTTTATCCTGTGATGGTAAGAATGGGAATTTCTCATTCGGCCTGAACAGGATAAAGCCGATTATCCTACGTCATTAGCTAGTTATTATCTTTATCCTGCAGACCGTAAAAATTAAGGGGGAAAGCTATTATTTCTGTTATTTCAGCCACATTGTACGATGACCTAGAGGTCAAATGAGCGATTTTGTAATGTAGTTATGCGTGTGACATCACACGAGTGACGTCAAAAGTCAAAAGGTCAAAAAACCTAATTTAATCAGTTGTCCAAGGCAGTATCAAAATATAGCTGTTTAATCATATGACAAAATAGAATATTATTTAAAGTGGCTTCTTAATTTGAACTATATTTAATGACATGAGAGAATATTAAAATGCCTTCTTAATATATTTTATGATATTAGATGATGCGAGAGAATACAACAATATACCACACACTTTGATATATCAGCTGTGCAGTACTTAGAGCTGGGCGGTATATCGCATATATGGTTTAGTATCGGTATCATGTCAATACCGATTTACTGTACTGCAATTTTGCTATTGACAAATGTTTTACGACATTTAGTAAAGCACTAACAATATATCTGACGAACGCAAAATGGGTTGGGTATAAATCAGACGAGAGCCTTGTGTATGGAATTTCATTTTATTTAGATGAAATTAGCGTGTGAGACTTAACTCGGGCATGCATTTAAAGCAGAGTATACTGAAAATACCATTCAATATCTGTATCTGTATCAGTATTATTAATACCGAATACTGTACCGATACCGAGATAAATCACCCCAAAAATACCAATACCGATACAGAACCTGAAATTTCAATACCGCCCAGCTCTAGCAGTACTCGATAAAACCTAATCAAAATCAACATACCTGCGGATCCACTCCTGTTGGATTGTGTGCACAAGCATGAAGAACTACAACTGACTGATCTGGCATGTTCTGAAACGAAAATAAAAACAAGTTAGTTAAAATATGCAATTACATGTATAGTATTTAGATATAAAAAAATTTATAACTAAAACAAATTCTGCAGTCACAACAATCATTGTCAGTATAACAATCATTCACAATGTTGAAATAAATACTACCATCATAATATTACATGAACATATAATATTTACCCCAAAGAATCAATCCAACTGAGTTACTGTTTTCATAAATTATCTTTCCAACCGTATGTGGACTTATTTCGATAATATCAATAACATATCAAACACACAAGCTTCTGCCAAAACTAGAGATGCACAATATAACTGGTATACCTCAATATTATTAAATCTTCAAACTGTGCCAAATATCGGAATTGCACATCCATTTTTTACTACTTCATAATGTTCCGTCATTTTGTTAGCCAAATAAGTGAAACTATTGTTTCTTTTCTTAAACTGGTAGTTTTTGTTTGAAACTATAATATGTGTGACTAACACACATACAAAATATATACCGATAGCCTAAAAAATATTGTGATATACGTATTAAAAATTAATACATGTGCTTACCAACGACAATACCCTACTTTACTTTAAGTTAATACAATAATCAGGTATGTCACCTAAACAGGGCGATAGAGCTTAAAAACACTAACATCTGGGTGGAAGTGGAGGGCAGGATATTCATAATCACAAAACAGAATTAACTGCAATATTTGACAAACACATTTTACTAGCTATTGGGCATGGCAATAGTAGTTATTTACTAGCCCAACATTGAATATCACTAGCCATGGGAGTTGTGCCTTGATACAACAGGAATTAATGTACCTATGTCCAATGTATTTATCAGTAGCAATTTTCAGTGTCTACTGATGACACCACATCCTTGTACTTCCCATGCTTATGGGTGGGATGTAGCCCAGTAGTAAAGCACTTGCCAGACGCAAGGTCGGTCTACTGGGCTATTTTTCATTCCAGCCAGTGCACCACGACTGGTATATCAAAGGCCATGCATGGCATCTGTTATCTTGTCTTTGAGAAGTGAAATATGAAAGATCCCTTGCTACTAATGGAAAAGTATAGCGGGTTTCCTCTCTAAGACTACATGTCAAAATTACCAAATGTTTGACATACCCAAATTTCAATAGCCGATGATTAATAAATCAATGTGCTCTAGTGGTGTCATTTCACAAAACAAACTTTTAAACTTTTTTCCCCATGCTTATACATGTAGTTACACCTCACTGCCTACTTTTTGTAAAAAGCCTCCTACTTTTAAATAACAAAACAAAAGAAGGTAGCTCATGAGTAAGGCAAAAAGTTGAAATAATCACAGAAAGGCTGTACAAACCTTCAAATCCTCGCAAGCTCCATTGAAATCAAAACCATTGGTCTTAGGGTCGAAGTATCTGTATGTTTTGACATCAAGACCAGAATGCCTGAAATAGAAAAACAAAAAGCACAAGATTTTATTAGTATCATCTTTTGTGGTTAGGTGTGGCATAACCCAGTGGTAAAGCATTTGCATGATGTGTCACTGCATGATGTGTCACTGCATGATGTGTCACTGCATGATGTGAGATCAATCCCCAACAGTGGGCCCATTGAGTTACTTCTCATTCCATTAAAGGGACATTCCTGAGTTTGCTGCAATTTTTAAGATGTTATTGACTAACAGAGACTTTTTAACGACTGTAATTACACATATCAAATATATTTTTCTGCATACAATATTAGAGGCTGTATATTAAACATGTTTCTCATTGTTCTAATATTTGTACTAGGTTAAATTTCATTTTATTTTCTAAAATATTTTATTTCGTATGTACAAATTTATTTGAAGACCAAATCCAGTGTGGGCTTCTTACAAATATTAAGACAACCAGAAACACATTGAATATATACAGATACTGATATTCTAAACAAGAAAATATATTTAATATGTAAGTTTAATCGTAGAAATATTTTATTAGTCTGAAACATCTTACAATGCAGCACACTCAGGAATGTCCCTTTAATGCTCCACTAATGGTATTATAAATTATAAAGGTTATCCTTTCTGTAGCAGGCGATTAGAATTAAAAAAATAAAAGTTTATTTTGTTTAATATAATGACATCACTAGAGCACATTGAATTATTAATCATCAGCTATTGGATGTCAAATATTTGATCATTCTAACATATAATATTAGAGGAAACCTGCTACATTCTTTTATCAGCAGCAAGGGATCTTTTATAGGTAGGTAGGTAACTAGTTTAATGCACTCATATACCACTAGTTTCAAACTTTTATATGAACTTTTGCCACAGACAGGAAGGAACGAAGGAAATGTTTTATTTAACGACGCACTCAACACATTTTATTTACAGTTATATGGCGTCAGACATATGGTTAAGGACCACATAGATATTGAGAGAGGAAACCCGCTTTCACCACTTCATGACTACTCTTTTCGATTAGCAGCAAGGGATCTTTTATATGCACCATCCCACAGACAGGATAGCACATACCACCGCCTTTGATATACCAGTTGTGGTGCACTGGCTGGAGCGAGAAATGGCCCAATGTGCCCACCGACAGGGATCGATCCCAGACCGATCGCGCATCAAGCGACAGCTTTACCACTGGGCTACGTCCCGTCCCGCCCCGCCACAGACGGGAGAGCACATACCATGGCCATTGATATACTCAGTACCCTCTCCATAACATTTTGAAGAAAAGTACTCCTTTTTAGGCAATTTAACATACATGTATCTCCCAGTTTATCACAGGCCTGTATAAACTGAGTGTGTGTAACCAACAGGTAAGTCAATGGTAGTGTGCAACACACCCTACTGACCATCAAGAACCAACAAAACAAAAAAGGAAGAAGGAAGGCAGTGTTTTATTTAACGATGCACTCAACACATTTTATTTATGGTTATGAAGGAAATGTTTTATTTAGCAATGCACTCAACACATTTTATTTACAGTTATGAAGGAAATGTTTTATTTACCGACGCACTCAACACATTTTATTTACGGTTATGAAGGAAATGTTTTATTTAACGACGCACTCAACACATTTTATTTACAGTTATATGGCATCAGACATATGGTTAACGACCACACAGATATTGAGAGGAAACTAACTGTCCCCACTTCATGGGCCACTCTTTTCGATTAGCAGAAAGGGATCTTTTATATGCACCATCCCACAGACAGGATAGTACATACCACAGCCTTTGTTACACCAGTTGTGGAGAACTGACTAGAACAAGAAATAGCTAAATGGGTCCACCGATGGGGATCGATCCTAGACTGACCGTGCATCAAACGAACGCTTTACCACGGCTATGTCTCACCCCAAAAACCAAAAAGAAAGGAAGGAAGGAAGGGGTTTATTTAACAATGCCCTCAACACATTTAATTTACGGTTATATGGCGTTGGAGAAAAAACAAAGAAGAAAAAAAAAAATGGTATACTGTGAGGAGACTTACTTGAAAATGGGTGTATGATTTCCCCAGGTTGGTGTTGGGATGTAGAAAACTTTGTTTGGTCCGTAGAACTTGGCCTGAAATAGAAACAGTAAGCAGAGTGTTATCAAAAAGTGTTAACAACCATCAGGCCTTTGGATTTCACGGTAACGATCATTTCCGGTACCGTGTCGATAAAATCACAGAACCAAAATTTTGTTTCAAATGATTATTATATCGAGTACAACTATTCTACAAAAATAATATAAACAGTTCCTGATGGGTTCACATGATCACAAGACACGGAACTGCAAAAAAGTGTTTCCCATGAAGTTTGAAATCTTATGGCCTGAACTATGGAATACTGTAGGGTGCCTTTATTCAAAGCTATACCTCGCCCATCAAAAGTTGTACTTGCATGCAAGGTTTGAAGATTTATATGAAATAATGAATTGATAAAGAAGATAGGGTCCAAACAAGGATTTCCTTTGATGTGTAGTAAAGCATGAAAAGTAGGTCATGGTAACCTAGTTATGATATGTGACACACTGCCAACACAAGTTGTACTTGCATGCAAGGTTTGATGATCATATAATAATTGATATAAAAAAGATATGCCTCTGGCACTGAAGCACACACAAAGGTAACAGCAGTATCATACTCTCCTCCTGAGCTTTTTCTCAAATGAGGAAAATAACATTAATCTTGATCATACTTATGTACTATAGAATCAGATATCTCTGCACGGTGTGTATTTTCAAATATACTACTCAAAAGAATTTAAGGGTCAAAAATGTATAACCAAATAAGTTTCAGAGTGTATTAGATTGATGATGTAAACTACACCAAAAATTTAATTTATTGTTCCATATTTACAAAAAACCACAAATAAACGTCACTGTATACAAGAAAGTCACATGACATGCTGTCAAAGTTGAAGGTTGTCAAACATGGATTTTACACATTAGAACATTCGTTTAATAGTGTGTGAATCCACCCCTGGCGCGAATACACTCGACACATTGTTGCCTCATGCTGTTGATCAGATGTCTGAAGAACTCTTGGGGAATGGCCTGCCACTCTGCCATAAGAAGTTGACCCAGATCATGAAGGTTGGCCGGAGGGCATGGTTATCCCGAACTCTCCTGCCTAATTCGTCCCAGGCATTCTCTATTGGGGCCAAGTCAGGCGAATATGCTGGCCAATCCATCCTGGCGATACCTTGTTGTCTGAGAAAGTCCGTTACCACCCTGGCGCGGTGGGGTCTGGCATTGTCATCCTGCAGAACTGCCCCGCCGCCAATCTGCTGAAGGCCTGGGAGAACCAACGGCCGGATAATCTCATTCAGATAGCGGATTCCATTCAGATTGCCATCCACCACATAGAGGGGGGTCCTGTGGTGGATAGAGATGCCGCCCCACACCATGACGCTGCCACCACCGAACCGGTGACATTGTCTAACGTTAACGTCAGCGAAGCGCTCCCCAGGACGTCTGTAGACACGAACCCGACCGTCGTTGAACTGGAGACTAAACCTGGACTCATCAGTGAACATCACTCGACCCCACTGAACACGTTGCCACCGCAGATGAAGCGTGCACCAGTGACGTCTGGCCGTTCTGTAACGTGGTAGGAGTGGTGGTCGAACAGCCTGGCGACGGCAGCGTAGATTATTGGCTCTCAGACGATTGCGTATGGTTTGATCAGACACTCGAGTTCCAGTCGCAGTCCGCAGATTGTCACGTAATCGGCGTGCAGTGTTTGTGCGTTGACGTAGAGCCATATTGGTGATGCAGCGGTCCTCTCTATTTGTAGTGCTTCGGGGTCTTCCCGAACGTGGACGATTTCGAACAGAATTCGTTGCTTGGTACCGTTGCCACAGTCGGCCAACGCAACATTTCTTTACGTATTGCCATCCTGAAGCCAAGCAATAGCCCTTCCTCGATCTTCGATAGTCAGTTGAAGTCGTACCATTGTCGAATTTGGAGTGTGCACCGTACACGAAAGCAAGCTCCAATTATACGGAAATTCAGCATTGGGAACATGGAATACACGTGCAAGCGTGCAAATGAAGCGCTTTGTGAAAAAGCAAGTTATGGGCACTTGCCTAATTGCCTAATGGGCCTAATTTACGTGCAAATGTAAGCATGTTTTCGCCATTAGAACTAGTCGACAGTGTCAATGACAGTGGATTTTAATTCATTTATGGGTTGCTTAGACCCACTTTCGTCAAAATGGAACAATACCATGCGTGACATTATGGTCTAGCTAATATAATTGACATTCAGAAAATAATGTCTAAAATATCGTCTGACCCTTAAATTCTTTTGAGTAGTATACTTACAAAAAAAGCTGCTCCAATTCTCAGAGACCCAGTTCCTGAAATGCCTTGAACAGTTGCATTCTGAAACAAAAATATATGAACATTTTCAACTGAAATACATTTGAATGATTCTCAATATTTTAAATAGAAGAACAACAAAATGGACTATTCTCATTTCATCCTGATACCCCGTCCACCCCATCTCCCCTCTCCACTTTACCAGCTAAATTCTATAATAGTATAAATTAATCATTAAGAATGATTTCTGCTAAATTCTCAGATATTTCATCATTTGCATGACACATTTTAGTGAAATATGATTATTAATAATATTATTATTATATGAGGATATCGATAAAGTTGCACCAATGTTTAATAAATGTTTAGTACATAATGATTAAAAACACTGAATTAACAGCAAACACATTATTTACAATTCAGTTTTAAAAACAATCAGCACACATTTAAAAAAAATTATATGCATCTATTAGAGCTGGGTGGTATATGAAATTTAAGGTTCGGTATCGATATAGGTATTTTGGGGGTGATTTTACCTTGGTATTGGTACAGCAGTGTTCGAGATTAACAGTATCCCGATATCCCAGAATTTAATTTTGGATACCAGACTTCAAAAACCCAACATCCCACCGGGATGCCATATAATACTAAATTCTCAGGTGGGATACTAGATTTTGAAATATTAGTATCCAACTGGGATACTGGCCAAAAAATTTAATCTTGAACACTGTACAGTATTCGGTATTGACACAATAACAATACCTATATCAAGCTATATTTTCGGTATGCTCGGCTTTAAATACATGCCTGAGTTAAGGCTCACCCGCTAATTTCATCTGAATAAAATTAAATTCCATACACAAGGCTATCGTCTGATTTATACTCAACCCATTTTGTGTTTGTCAGATATATTGTTAATGCTTTACTAAATGGTGGGAAACATTTTTCAATACCAAAATTTCAGTATTTTGAAATTTGCTCGGTATGGTAAACAAGTATTGACATGATACTGATACTGATACCCAGTGGTATATACGGTACAACCAGGGGTGGGGAAAAGCCCTTTTCTCCCGGTCTGGGACCGATTCTCGATCTCTGAGACCGAAATTATTTTTTTTAAACGTGTTTGCCGGTCCCACTTTTGTCATTCTTGTCGGTCCGAAGCACCTGTCCATTTCTATTATTGGAACAAATTCTTATCCGTCAAGTGGACCGGCCTGCCCAGAAATCGGTATCTCATGCATGATTTAAAATAATAAATAAATAGTAGTCAATATGGCTAGTGGCAAGACGTCTGTGATTTTGAAGTCTGCCTAAGTATATATCGTCAGTCACTGAGTCGGACCTACAGTAGTGTCTCCACAGCCACTAGGCTAGACATTAATTTTGTCAAAGTTGCTGAGCCGGTCAAATCAAAAAACGTTAACAATAACACCATTCTTGGTGAGAGAGCCATCAGGTATTACACTCCAATTAAAACAAAGGACCCAGAGTTTGCAACTGGTTACAATCAACACCCTGTACGGAGCTTTTCGAGTCGAGTGTCCCCAGTCCGAAGCCTTGTGTGCAATACAAACTTGAAATGCATAAAATTGAAATAATCTATAAATGTATTTATTGTTGACTGTTCAATGTGTCTATCCAATAATTTAAGGGATTTTAAAATTAACAAAAGGTTTCCACTTTTTGTTTAACAAGTGGGAGTAAGCAGAACAGCTACATGTACTTTATCTCAAGAGCCAGTAGAGGTCACATTTCGTCCAATCAGTGATGACGTTATTAATCTCTTTGAACATGTGCTAGCTCAGGCTGTCAAACGCTTATGGTGCGATCTTTTATAATTTTACAGTACTGAATTCGTACTTTTTTTTATACATATATGGGATTTAATTCATAACTTTTATTCCTTTTTTAATATTATTTACCCAATTTGTGGTTTTTTTTTTTTTTCATTGAAGTGATAAGTTGTTTTTTTATTCCTGTCTTTTTTTCCCCCTCTCCCCCCCCCCATTAATTAATGATGACATCAAGCGGGACCGATTGACAATTTTATTTTCCCCCACCCCTGGGTACAACACCCAGCTTTAGCACTGATCTATAATTATAAATATATAATGAAAATAATGCAGGGATGTAAATCTTATTTTAAATTAAAAGCTGAACTGATCTCCGAAAAGCTAAAAACTTTATAACTGACTACATATTTTTCAGTACTGCAGATGAAATCAGGTCCAATTTGTAAAAAAATGTCTTATAAAAAAAAAACAAAGCTGAAAGCAGAAAGAAAGAAAAAATCCCCAAAATCACATCCCTACATTTACAGTCAAAAACAACCATTAAATACAATACATGTAAACTGTCATTCTAACATTTTAAATTTTCAATAAACATCAACCAACCAATTTGTTTTTTAGGACACTGCTATCATCTCCAAAGGCCAGTGCAGCTGATGCTTTGCAGAAATCGGCTATACCACTGATAGACGCATACTCCTTGTCGAGATTTTCCTCAACAAGCATTCGATCAGCCTGAAATAAACATTGTAATTAAAGTTACTTAGCACTTAGTAAATTTTAAAAAAAGATAAAAAAGATAAGATATTATGACATAATATGATATTTCACTACCCCATCAAGAATTTTTTAAGAGGGTAAAAATGAGTGCCAAAAGTAGGCTAAAAGTGCCTGACAGCTTTGCAAAGAGTCAATGACTGCATACTACAGGTATAGAGGTAGTATAATTTAATAATTATGAATAAATGGATAGATGGATCTAGATGCACAGACAAATAGACTGACTGGACAGACAAATATATGTAGATGAGTTATGAAGATAATAAAACATTTATGAGAATTCTAGATTGTACAGACCAGGGTTTCATTTATAAAATTTGACTTGACACCCATGATTTAACTTTGGGAATATTTGTGTCATTTTACAAAACAAAAGAGGGAATTTTCATCTTATTAAACCGAGTTAGATTTTAAAAGAGTAATACCATACAATGTCATTTATTTGTATTTATTCAAATTAATAATATATCTATTTCGCTTTATGAAATGTTATGGGTGAGGGAAGGGGTGTTTGTCAAGTGTTACGTATCGATATCAAAATATATCTCTATATAATAATAAACAAACGGAATATCTACATTCAGATTGGGAATGTTTTAGTCCAAAATTAGGAATAAAAAACGACATGACCTTTTGTGAATTGTGGGGAATGATGACGATTATCGGAGTCTAGAAACGTAGCTGATAAAACCCTGCAGACATCAAGTTATTCAACATACTTTTAAAACTGCGAGAACGATTGTTTCATTCGTGCATCATTCACGCAAATCAAATTTAGCGTAACCTATTTTCCGTTCGCGAATTTAATTTAGGACATTATTTACATGGAAATAACGGGTTACACAAAACAAAAATGGGTTACCTGAATTTATTTTTGCCTAACCCATAAACGGTTTATGCAATTCTCAGAGGTCTGTTTTTTATCTCAATAAGTTGTCTCAAAAGCCATGAACTAAAGGAAACTTTCCACCTACATCTGTGTCAAACTAAAATACAACCGTACCTTCCACATATGTGTACCCGCACTTACTACCCGTGTTTCAACACGTACCTTCCTTACATCTGTGTCAAACATACCCGCACTTACGTGTACCTGTGTTTCAACACGTACCTTCCTTACAACTGTGTCAAACACTTACGTGTACCGCAACCTTCCTTACATCTGTGTACTTACTGTGTTTCAACACGTACCTTCCTTACATCTGTGTCAAACATACCCGCACTTACGTGTACCTGTGTTTCAACATGTACCTTCCTTACATCTGTCAAACATACCCGCACTTACATGTACCTGTGTTTCAACACGTACCTTCCTTACATCTGTGTCAAACATACCTGCACTTACGTGTACCTGTGTTTCAACACGTACCTTCCTTACAGTTGGCAACACAAACGGTTTTCCATTGTCATCTCTGTAGGCACCCACACCCAGGTTAATCTTTTTCGGATTGGTGTCACGCTTGAATGCTTCTGTGATACCAAGGATGGCATCTGGTGGACCAAGTTCCACATTTGCCCAGCATGAACTGAAAAATAAATATATTCCAATATGTACATAATGTATAACAACCACCGATGTTCAAAAACATAAACAAGTTGTAAGCAATACAGACATATAGGCAAGAGGTAACATACTCTTGATTCTGTGAATTTGACGAGATGCTACTAGAAAAATAATTGCCTTGATAAACTTGAATATCAAAAGGAATGTGCAGATAACAGATCCATTAATACTTTTCTGGAGTACATGTAGCGTGAGAACAGCAGACTTGCTCTTAGTCTCCCTACACCCCACCCCCTCCAAAAAAAAAAAAAAAACGCTCGGTGTAGGATCGATCCCCATCGGTGGGCCCTTTGGGTTATTTCTCATTCCAGCCAATTTAAACAAATTCAGGTTTAACCCACATCTTTTTTTTGTTTGCATAACCCATCATGACCAAGTAATGGGTACTTGGCCTGGGTATAATGTATGACCAAAAAAGATGGGTTATGCCAAATTTTACATACATGTGCATGCACCGACTTGCGGCAACACTGTGTCTTATTGCTTGTCGCCACCGCTTACGCAGCCCAAAAGCTAAAATTTGAAATTATTTTAACTTTCAGCATTACCGCTCTGGGTTCATGGAGTGTGCTAGTGTTAACAGCCAATCAAATTTCATAACGTCTGATAGTATGTTGCAACTTGCATGTTGCGTTGGCGTTAACGTTGCTCACCAACGCTGATGGTTACGCTTTTAATCGCAAAGCTGCTGACGCTAATGTTACTCAGCTTAAATCAGGTACAATTAAAACTGAATATACCTAATTAAAGAAATGGTAAAATATCCGACCATTACACCCCTTCCCCCATTGTTAGGGTTAGTGTTCGGGCAGTTTATTTTTGGGTTTAGGTGGGGGTCACTCTTTATAGTATAATAAATTATACATGTATAAATATAATTGGGGGTAACAATACTAATATGCACACATCTTTTCTGTACCTTTAAATGTTTGGCCTTTTAAAATTTGTAAAATTAAAATGCCCTTCTCCCCCCCCCCCCCCCCCATCAACAGCCCATTTTGTAAAACACTTAAAGAAAGTTACAACAAAATCTAGACTAATGATATACATTATGTACCTTGATCTTATTACAGTATTGGACACAACTTTAAATAGTGACTTGTAAACATAATTTTGCATTGCCATAATTATTACTAAGTGTAGTACTCCGTCTTTTTCTGTTGCTGACTTGATATTTTCAACTGCACCGGTCTGGTAAAATACAAGTTCAAGGTTTCCGACAAGGATACTCTTCAAGGTCGCATGTCTATCAAAACAAAGTTGACTGTTCCTAAAGAATAAAATTTTAGACATGAAACGCCGTTAGGCGTATTACAAACCACAAAAACCAATCGTCAATATACTGGTGCCGTTGTTAAGATTACGCAATATTTTTAACACATTCAAAGATGGCGGCCTCCAGAGAGAAAACGTGAAAAAACATTTGTCTGCAAGAATTTTCATATATATTCCGTATATTAAAATGGCAACTTATTTTAAAAGAACATCTGTTCACAAGGTGCACTTGAAATGATTTTAAGTTAGGTTTTACTGTTGGATATTTAACAATTCTTATTTTAAATAAACCGTGTTTTGCCTTTTCAGGGATGCAGGCGATTCGTCCACTGGACAATTCGTCCACGGATGATTCGTCCACTGAAAATTCGTCCACTCAGGAACTCGAGACGATTCGTCCACTACACAAAATCAGTTCCGGACGATTATCCACTGGGTTTTTATTTCCCCAGTACATTTCGTCCACGGCCTAAATAATGTATACTACATGTACGAGGGGGCTAAATAAATTATTAGATATATTTTACCCCGTATTTTTTTTTGCTGTGTCATAAATTTACAAAGGTGAAAATAAATGATATTGCATTAGATTACGCTTGGTAGATGTTTTTGTAACAATGCTCTGCAGACATAATTATTTGGTGTTTCTATTTATTCGGTTATTATTTGTTTCTATAATGTACGCCTTTCACGCTACATGTCGTAGGATGTTTTTAGTACAATATGCCCAGTAAAGATAATCTTTAGCCCTTCCCTTTCAACTTGTTTGGTTTCTGTTTGCTTTACCAATTAAGTGTACAGGTGTACTCTATTGTGATATCGTGAAGTAATTAGCAATGCAGGCTCATTACTGCTTAAGCTTGTTTCACCAAGTTGGATCCAGTAGCGTCTAAAACAACACACCTTATTTCAAAGCGGCACCACTAACTACCTGTATGGACGGAATGAATGAATGAATGAATGAATGAATGAATGAATGTTTAACGACACCCCAGCACGAAAAATACATTGGCTATTGGGTGTCAAACTATGGCAATGCAAACAAATAAGGTGATGATCAACATCAATATAAAAATTCAACATTTAAATAAAAACACTGTAAAGAATTGTGCAAAAATACAAATATCACAGATAGATAATGACTTTTACTAAAAATTTCAATGTGTGCTGTATTGGCCATTCTCAAAGAGAATGTTACACCCCTGCACCACGGTGAGGTTACAGCACGCTCAGGGGTGTATGGACGGAGGGGTAATAAATTCTTCCGACGCGGAGGCTTGCATTACCTATTTACCACATCGTGTACGAGCGAGTGGACGAATCTCCGTATGATAATGAATACAAACAGTTAATAAAACTGGATAGTAATGTTGAATTCTAACTCTATTTTACTTTTTCTGGTTATAGTATACCACACAATAATGTTAAGAAACGATTACAATGTCAAAGAAATAACTATTAATATGTTTGAAAAAAATGCAGTCGAGTGGACGAATTGTCCGAGGTGAGTGGACGAATCATCCGTGGACGAATCGTCTGTGGACAAATTGTCCAGTGGACGAACCGTCTGGAAAGCCCTTTTCAGGCTTTTGTGTTTTCAATGGTCTCTTATTTTCGCCGATATGCATGGCCTACCTTCAGGACAGTGTTTCTGCAACAAAGAAATTTTTGGGTATGGTGCTATGGAATTGAATACAACCACAGTCAACAGAGGGTATAGGGAGCCTCTCCCCAAAAGAAAATGGGTTATGTTTAGGTTCAGGGTTAAGAAAATCAGGGTCAAACTGGGGCGAACTGCCTTGGGGGAAAAACGTCATGGATTCAAAAAATCATACAGTAATGATAAGAGTAATTCATTTTGTCAAAAGGTTAAAATAAAAAATAAAATCTGCAAAAATATTTGGGTATCATACCGGGTATTGCGCCATACTTGTTTTACCCTCTGGCAGAAACCATACCTGAAAACATTCTGAATGCCAATAATATATATTTTTTTATATTATATAACATTATGGTATGCAGTTTAAACCAATTTGTGGTCATTACTTCAAATTTAAATAATCTAACAAAAATAAATAAATTGATATGTTATAAAGTGATTATAACATTATAATTACCATACAAACTTTCCGCTTTCATATGATTTCCTCAATTCTGATTAGATGACGTCAAAGAAAAACTAAATGTTATCCTTCAATAAACCTCAGAAAATATCGCCACCTGGGATGTCATTATGTAAAACAGGTCATGGAAAGGATGCTACAAGCTGATTTATGTGTATTTTAACTAAATATGGTGTGTCCGGGTGCTTGTGCCTACATCAGGGCTTCTAGATTATGGTAGATCCACTCCCATGGCTAGTGATATTCAATGTTGGGCTAGTAAATAACTACTATTCCAATGCCCAATGGCAAGTGAAAAACAAGTTGTCAAATGCTGAATTTAAGTTTATTTTGTAAATATGAATAACATGCCTCCACCCCCAGATCTTAGTGTTTTTAATCTATCTCCCTCTTTGGGTAACATACAATGTATCCATTACTACTATTAGTGAAATCGTATCAAGTAAAGTAGGGCTAGTAAATTTTTAATCGTGCCTAGTAAATTTTTTAAATCACTGATCCCATGGCTAGTGGATTTTGTAAAAATTCTAGAAGCCCTGCATACATTTTAGAAGAGGGTGGGGGGCTAAACTCTGGCTAGCGAAATTTGTGAGGGGTTAAGATATGCTTCCCTGTAAAAGTATTGGAAAAAAAAAGAAAACATTTATTTGATCAAGGGAAGGGTTCAACTGCCGTAACGCACCCTTTGCACAAGCTCCTGTCTTTGTAATTATATAAAATCTGTTTGTCATTTTTAAAATGAATTTGCCGATGTACAACTGTCACAAACTGCATAAAATTGCATAACAGTGATCGAAGGATTTTAAACTAAATACCTCAGAAAATGACGTTATATGGGATGTCATTACGTAAAGCAGATCATGGGAAGAACGTTAGAAACTGATTTATGAATTATGTGTAGTTTTAACTAAATAAGTTGTGCTGTTTGTAATTATAAGAATTGTTTGTCATTTTTAGTGAATTTATCGATATATAACAGTCACAAATTTAGTATAAAATTGCTTCACTATGCTATGCGATTTTATACTTCCATAAATTCGAAACAAATTACGAACAATTCTTATATAACTTTTAGTGTTTTCCTTAGAAATGTGGCAAGGCATGGTTTACTTTTTTTCATTAAAGAAAAATTAACAATAAAAATAAATTGTAATTACTTATTTTAATAAGTGAATGTCAAACTATATAAAATGTATTTCATTAATTAATAATAAATTCTTTGAGTGTTTTATAACTTAAGCAATTTTATAATTATTTATTGAAAACAGACTGTTTAATCTCAGGGCAGCATGGCACTGATTAAGGCAAGATGCACCAGACTACTGAGGCATGGTGCCAAATCATGCTAAAAAAAGCTGGGGAAAACACCTACATGTAACTTTATTCAGTTTTGTTCACCAGTATCAAGAAACATAATTCATTACAGCGTTGTTTGTTTTCAGATCATACAATCATTAATTCGCCTTGGTCAGCTTGGATTTAAGGATGGAAGAAAACTTGAAGACAGTTTAGTCAGTCTTATCAGAGTCAGAGAAGCCTCCAAAATGTTCAAGTAATTATCTAGCCATTTATACTGACCACTATTTTAAGTGGCAGATCTAAAGGGGGCCTGGGGGGGGGGGGGGGGGGCCTGAGCCCCCCCCCCCCCCCCCCCCCTACATTTTGTGACAGTTGTATTTTTATTGTGGTTTGTTTTTTGGGTTTTTTTTTAACATTGGAGAATCTGAGGAATCCCTTCAGGAGCATTTGTAACCTTAAGCCACATGTCATTGGCCCCCTCCCAAATGGATTTTCTGGATCTACCCCTGATTTGTGTTCCAGTGAGGACAAATGAATGAATGAATGTTTAACGACACCCCAGCACGAAAAACACATCGGCTATTGGGTGTCAAACCATGGTAAATGTAAACACAATATGATGATCAACATCAATATAAAAATGCAACAGTTAAATTAAAACACAGGGTAAAGAACTGTGCAACAAATACAAATACCACAGATAGATACAGACTTTTACTCAATTTGTGCTGTATTGGCCATTCTCAAAGAGAATGTTACACCCCTGGGCCTGCACCACGGTGAGGTTACAGCACGTGCAAGGGCAGTGAGGACAAGGATATTTGAGGTTTAAAAGTAAATCTTACATGTATGTTCACTTGATAATTAAGGCTTGAGGTTATCAGGAATGTGATACATATTTACAAATAAAAGCTGAAATAATCTTTAAAAAGCTGAAAACTGACCTTGGTGGTGCCGTGGTTAAGCCATTGGAGATGTATACAGCTGGTAGGTACTGGGTTCACAGCCCAGAACTGGCTCCCACCCAGAGCAAGTTTTCATGACTCAATAATAATAATAATAATAATAATAAATTCTTTATTTAGTGAGGGTAACACATTTAGCGAGTTATATGTTAATTCATCGGTTCCCTTTTCATGCAAGTGGACTGTAGGCTGGTAAATATGACTTTTGAAGTGAGTGGATGATTTATTTCAATATAAATATATTACAGAGCGTCAGAGCGGCAGTTGGAGTTGCGAGCAGACAGCCTGTCAACCCTTGTGGGTGAAGGCTGGAAAGAGTCTGTTGTAAATGATAAGGTTAGTCATGAAGGGAAACGTTTGTCAACACATGGGGAAAATTCCATTTGTTTTTAAGTGTTCATCAATTTTAAAACTTACCTTGCCTTTGAATTGGATGTCAAGACACAATGTATTTCATTTGCATTAAAAAGACAAAAATATTGGAATATTATAAATATTAATTAAAAAAATTAAATCTATAGGGAACGCCTTTTTTCATACCATGGAATTTACTACAAGTTATTTATTTCTGAACCGATTGTTTCTAAATTGCACACAAAAAAATAGTTTTTTTTTATTTTTTATTTGCAAACACTTTTACATTTCTTCTTACATAAAATCAAGCTGAAATTATTTACTAAAATTGTTTTTTTAGGAGAATGGGACAGACTATAGATAATCTTTATAATAAAAGATAATTAAATTTTCATTATATTCATTACAATATAATGTAATACCATTGGTCCAGCCGTAGCAATGGGAGTTTGTTTATTTCTCAATGAATGTCAAAATTACGTCATCATGGAACGTCATACCTGATATTGGTAATTTGTCTTACTGAGTGCTATTGTCTTAACCAAAAATATAATTCAAAATAAAATATGAACTTTTAATGTTATAATTAATAAGTATGTTTCAAATTTAATTATTAGTATTGTCTGTTATTTCTTTTACGTTCATCTGGGTATGAACAAACAAATCATTCACAAACTTATTTGAGAACAGCTTCCCCGATTCACACAGTTTGTGGATAAAATTTTTTGTTCATATCCCGATGAATGTAATAGATATAACAAACAATCCTTAAATACATTTGTATACTAATCTGGTAGTGTGATAAACAGTAAAAATGTTGTTTTTTGTTTTTTAACACCACCAAGTGGTACATTTAAAAAAAAAAAAATTAATCATCGGCTGTTGGATGTGAAACAATCAGTAATTTTGTGATAAACAGTATGTCATTTCCCTTTATAAAAAACGTTTGCTTTGTTTCACGACACCACTAGAGCACATTGATTTATTAATAATCGTCTGTTGGATGTCAAACATTTGGTAATTTTGACATATAGTTTTAGAAATCTAGCTGCTACATTTTTTCATTATTAGCAAGGGATCTTTTACATGCACATCCGACAGACAGGATAGCACATACCACCATAGTCCTTGATATACTAGTCATGGTGCACTGGCTAGAACGAGAAATAGTCTGATTGGCCCACTGATGGGGATTGATCCTAGCCCGACCACATATCAAATGAGCACTCTACCACTGGGCTACACCCTACCCCCTATCCTTTTATATGGCCTACCAGTCTCAATTTTTATTCATAGCTGAAACAGTGCAGCATATATACAGATATCCAAGAACTGTGTCAGTTTGATATGAAAATAAAGTGGATGAGCTGGAAACAGAGTAATAATAAAATAAATTAATAATCATAAAATTGAACAAATATTTCCATAATTTTTGTTAGTATTACAGGCATTGAAATAAGTCGAGAACGCTCATTCAAGTTACCACACATCAAGAAAGTTGAAAACTGTACTTCGTTCACCACACAGCCAGTGCACCTTGACTGGCATATCTAAGGCAGTGGTTTGTGCTATCCTGTCTGTGGTATGGTGCATATAAAAGATCCCTTGCTACATGTACTAATGGGAAAATATAGTGGGTTTCATCCTTAAGACTATGTGAAATTACCAAATGTTTGATATTCAATAGGCGATGATTAATAAATCAATGTGCTCTAGTGGTGTCGTTGAACAAAACAAACTTTGTTCACCACAAAATCTTGTTAAACTAAAACTACATGTACACGACTTGAGTTTTGATCTGTTGATTATTATTTAGATACGCATACGGTACCAGTGCAGTGGGAACAGTCACATGAATAAATAGTAAAGTACAATGTATCTGTGTGTCTTAAGAAGTAATTATTATATAGTATTAATAATGGAAATATAAATGTATCGTAACCTATGAGTTACCAGGTCTGTATTTTGTGATAACCTGTACATGGGTTTCCAGACACATTGACCGGCCTCGGTGGCGTCGTGGTAGGCCATCGGTCTACAGGCTGGTAGGTACTGGGTTCGGATCCCAGTCGAGGCATGGGATTTTTAATCCAGATAAAGACTCCAAACCCTGAGTGAGTGCTCCGCAAGGCTCAATGGGTAGGTATAAACCACTTGTACTGACCAGTGATCCATAACTGGTTCAACAAAGGCCATGGTTTGTGCTATCCTGCCTGTGGGAAGCGCAAATAAAAGATCCCTTGCTGCTAATCGGAAGAGTAGCACATGTAGTGGCGACAGCGGGTTTCCTCTCAAAATCTGTGTGGTCCTTAACCATATGTCTGACACCATATAACCGTAAATAAAATGTTTTGAGTGCGTCGTTAAATAAAACATTTCTTTCTTTCTTTCCAGACATATTGCATGATTTGATGCCTGTTTTACTATGTTCCAACCTCATCTTGCATTAAATGGTGTTTTTTTTTTAGGTTAACCTCAGTGATACAGAAAATGTCTATCTTGATAAAGACTTTATTCGTGTCCAGTTGGATAATCGTGAATTTAGCCAGGTATATTTTTCAGTAATATTTAGTATATAATACATATAAAACAATATTAAGGGTCATGTAAAGAACATAAACATCTACCATCAAAATTTAACTTTGAATTGTTATATTCATTAGATTTATTTTTTGGCTTCGTGACTATTAATTTACTAGTGATATTCCGAACATTTTAGAGTTCTAGCTATAGATAAATATATAAAAATTATTATAATATTTTACTTCTTTCTGAATTAGAAGAGGGAAGTAAGATAATAAATTTAAAATTTGGTCTGTTTGTCATTTCCAAAAACCTTTAGCATGGATAATGTACACAAGAATTATATCCTCATAGATATAAGTGTACAATGTCATGTATTAGCATTTATGAAACAAGATAAGTTTAAAAAATTAAACTGAATGTTTAATTAAAGGCATATTGTCACAGACCACTGACCTATTTAATGGTCTAACAAAGTATTACCTGAACAAAATAATTTGATTTGTCCCTAAATGAACTTTATTCAACCACCTTCATAACCACCATACTCCATTTATTAATGATATTTTGTAAAAATAATTGAATTATGGCAATGGTCCATAGTTCAAAAACTAAAATTGCCGAGAGGGTTGACATGGATTTTACTCCATCATGGTTCAGTTAAGTTGATGTGATAGCTAGATTTGGTTTCCAACAATTAATGTAATTTTTATTTATTATCCAATTTTAAAGAAATAAGGTCCTTAAATCCGTGACAGTACCGGTATGCCTTTAATTGTTTTGCTCAATTATTACATTTTTGTAGCACATTTTGAAAAATATCCAGCAGGCAGGACCAAGTTATGGATATGAGAGACTTGAATCATCACCAGAAACGGTGCTCGTTGAATACAGGTATATAATATATGACCTCACCTTAATCATTGATTGACTGATCACCAGCCGGCCTTGGTGGCCCAGTGGTTACCATATTTCCCATGTATTATGCACACTTTTTTTTCAGAAAATACAGGTTAAAAATAGGAGTGCACACTATACATAACAATAGAAAAAACCTATCTTTTGAAAATGTCCAGCGATCACCCATAAAAAAATTGCCGATCGGTAGTTTATAGTAATTTACACGTTATTAACAGTGTTTATTACAGCGAAACGCCAAAACCCTCTTAAAAATCGCTTTTCACTTGTGTTGGTTGTAATAAATGCAAAATAAATCTACAAAAGTATCCATACCTCGCCAAAGAGTGCCATTTCCACCAAACCGGAAATATGCCACACTACTATAAATTTAGAAACCTCACGCATTCACGTTAGCTACAAGAACCCGTTTGTTTTCATTTATGCATGTGTGAGTCTGTGACATGTAAGTACGCAAGTACTAGCCTAAGTTTAATGTGACATGTAGGTCTATGTACTCAAGTACCTAACTTAAGTTTTGTTTCTTGAATATACCGCTGCTTTCACTTTTCATTAATTTTGGTGACGGGGAAATCTTGCAATCACCGTCGATTTTGTGGTTTAAAAAAAACGGTGTGCATTATATTGTGGTTCATATGTTTTTTTCTTGGAATAAACGTTCAAAGTGGGGGGTGCGCATTATACACCGGTGCGCATAATACATGGAAAAAAATGGTAAGCCATTGGACTACAGGCTGGTAGGTACAGGGTTCGCAGTCTGGTACCAGCTCCCACCAGACTGAGTTTTAATGACTCAGTGGGTAGGTGTAAGGCCACTACACCCTCTTCTCTCTCACTAACCACTAACAACTAACCTACATTGTACTGTCCTGAGCAGATAGCTGATCCAAACAAAAATTGCAAGCTTATTAAATAGCTGGTAACTACATGTACCTTGCAACACGGTTGTACAAGCATACAGTAATACAACTAACATACTGTCCTAGACAGACAGCCCAGATAGCTGAGGTGTGTGTACAGGACAGCGTACTTGAACCTTAATTGGATGTAAGCACGTAAATAAGTTGAAATGAAAATGAAATGAATGACTGATCACTTCACAAAACCAGTGTACACAATCATCTTGTACCATACCCAAAACCTTCAAATGCTTTCATCATGATGCTGTTCTACCTATTTTTTCTTTTAAAAAAACCCCCAAACCCCCCCCCCCCCCAAAAAAAACCCTCCAACAACAACAAATTCACGATAACAGATTAACACAATGATGATGCGTTTCACATTAAACCGACACGATTGTTATTTTTACAGTTCTCCAAACATTGCCAAACCCTTTCATGCAGGCCATCTACGGTCGACCATCATTGGTAATGTTATTGCCAATCTGTACGAAGCTCTGGGACATAACGTGATCCGCTTGAATTTTCTTGGTGATTGGGGAACACAGTTTGGTAAGTACTCACAGATGGAAAGACAGGTTTATTTGGCCTCTTGTAGGTGCAGGATCTAGCTCAGTTGGTAGAGCGCTCGCGTTAGGTGCTTGTATCATAGGATTGAGCCGCCTCGGGGGGACCCATTTTCTGATTGTTTTTTGTTTTCCTGTCCCAAGCAGTGTCCAATAACAGGTATGTCAAACACCATGGTATGTGCTGTTCTGTCTGTCAGAAAATGTATATAAAATGCTATTCATGGAAAACATTTACTGGGTTTCCTCTAAAATTATTTGTCAGAATTATTAAATGTTTGCTATCCAATAACTGATGATTAATAAATCAGCGTGTGCTAGTGGTGTAGTTAAACAAAAAAAAAAAACCTTTTGGTCACTTATTTTTGAAACTAGTATACATGTAGCTGTAAACTCTTTATTATTTCAGTTTGAAGTTTTATATTGCACATCTTCATGTTTTATTGCCGTCATTGTTTTCCCCAGGGCTTTTGGCAGCTGGATTTAAGAAGTACGGTCAGTTTAAAAAGCTGGAAGAAAGGGATCCAATGTTACACTTGTTTGAGGTGATTTTTTGGTCACAACTATATGAAAAAGTTAAAAGTGTGTTTTGTTTAATGATCAGTGATTTATTAATCATCAGCTGTATGGATGTCAAACATTTGGTAATTTTGACAGATAGTCTTAAGAGTGGAAACCCACTAGATTTTTTCACTAGTTGCAAGGGATCTTTTATAATGCACTATCCCATAAACAGGATATCACATACCACGGCCTATGATATACCAGTTGTGGTGCTCTAGTTGAAATAATAAATAGCCCAAAGGACCCCACTGATGGGGATCTATCCTAGAATGAACCGTGCATCAAGTGAGCACTTTATCACTGGGCTGCGTCCTGTCCCCACCTTTGTCCCACGACTAACATATCAAAGGCTATGGTATGTGCTGTCCTGTCTGTGGGAAAGTGCAAATAAATATCCCTTGCTACTCGTGATTTCCTCTGAAGAGGGGCGGGGCGTAGCCCAGTGGTATTTCTCGCTATTTCTCGCTCCAGCCAGTGCACCACGACTGGTATATCAAAGGCCATGGTATGTGTTATTCTGTCTGTGGATGGTGCATATAAAAGATCCCTTGCTGCTAATCGAAAAAGAGTAGCCCGTGAAGTGGTGGCAGCGGGTTTCCTCTCAATATCTGTGTAGTCCTTAACCATATACTGGCCTCGGTGGCGTCATGGCAGGCCATCGGTCTACAGGCTGGTAAGTACTGGGTTCGGATCCCAGTCGAGGCATGGGATTTTTAATCCAGATACCGACTCCAAACCCTGAGTGAGTGCTCCGCAAGGCTCAGTGGGTAGGTGTAAACCACTTGCACCGACCAGTGGTCCATAACTGGTTCAACAAAGGCCATGGTTTGTGCTATTCTGCCTGTGGGAAGCGCAAATAAAAGATCCCTTGCTGCTAATCGGAAGAGTAGCCCATGTAGTGGCAACAGCGGGTTTCCTCTCAAAATCTGTGTGGTCCTTAACCATATGTCTGACGCCATATAACCGTAAATAAAATGTGTTGAGTGCATCGTTAAATAAAACATTTCTTTCTTTTCCTTAACCATACGTCTGACGCCATATTACCGTAAATAAAATGTGTTGAGTGCATCGTTAAATAAAACATTTCCTTCCTTCCTTCCTCTGAAGACTATGAGTGACGATTACCAAATGTTTATATCCAATTTGGTGATTAATAAATCGGTGTACTCTAGTGGTTTCATTAAACAAAGCAAACGTTAACTTTTCTTCTATTAACATGCCACATATTCTCCTGACTTGTTTGCATTGATGTAGCTTATTGGTAAAGTGCTGACCATTGATGGACTCAGGGTTTTTTTCCTGTTCAATCAGTTCCCCATGACTGGTACATCAAAAGCTTTGGTATGTACTGTCCTGTGGAAAAAATATACAAAAGATCCCTTGCTGCTTTTTGGTAGGAATATGTTGTAGCTGGAACTTTCGTTCTCTCAACCTAACATAGAAGTAACCATATTGGTTCACATATAAAAGGCACCTTTTTGATGTTTATTATGCCTGTTGTTTGTATACAATGCAGGATATCACATACCACGGCCCTGTGGTAAAGTGCTTGCTTGGTGGCGTGGTCGGTCTGGGATCAGTCACCATTGGTGGGTCCATTGGGATATTTCTCATTCCAGCCAGTGCAACACGACTGGTATATCAAAGTCCATGGCCTGTCTGTGTGATGGTGTATATAAAAGATCCCTTGCTACTAATTGAAAAATGTAGCAGGTTTCCTTTGTAAAATGTGTTGAATGCGTCGTTAAATAAAAACATTTCCTTTGTAAAACTGTATTCCAGAATGACCAAATGTTTGACATCCAATAGCCGATGATTAATAAATCATTGTGCTCTAGTGGTGTCGTTAAACAAAACAGACTTTAACTTTTCATAATGCTAATTCAGTTTTTAGGTTTTCATTCCAGGAATTTTCATGAATTGTGTGTAATAATATTTAAAAAACAAAAAACAAGGTGAGAATAATTTTAATTAAGACTTCGGTAAAAGTATTATAGAATAGAGAGTTATAATTGCAGCAGCTGCTATAATGGTGTTAATTAACTTTTAATTAGTACTTAAGCAAAAGTATTATATAATAGATAGGTGAGATTGCAGCTTTAATGATGTTAATTAACTGCAGGTGTATGTGCGAATCAACCAGGATGTGTCTGCAGAGGATGAATCAGATATGAGAAAAAAAGCAACGTATGCCGAGGGTCTTGAGTTATTCAGGAAGCTTGAACAAGGTAAATTGAAACTATAGCAAAAATTGTGGTGGGACGTAGTCCAGTGGTAAAGCGTTCAATTGATATGCGGTCACTTTGGGATCTATCCCAGTTGGTGGGGCCCATTGGGATATTTCTCATTCCAGCCACCATGACTGGTTTATTAAAGGCCATAGTATATGCTATCCTGTCTGTGGGATGGTGCATACATGTATAAATGATGATAAATAATCATGTGCTCTTGTGGTGTTGTTAAACAAAACAAAACTATAGTAGAAATTCAAGATGATCCACAAAAAATGACAGCAACATATTAGTTAAAAAACATTTGTCCATTGGATTTAAATGTTGGCATAGTGATTTAAATGTTGCCCTCAGTTGATGATTTAAATGTTGCCTTGGTGATTTAAATGTTGCCCTCAGTTAATGATTTAAATATTGCCTTGGTGATAAGTGACTATCAAAACCACCTGAAACTACCAATAAAGTTGAAGTTATAAACTAAATTTATTATCTAACTCGACAAACAGTAGATATAATTTCATAAACTGCTCCCCCCCCCCCCCCCCAAATTCTTTTTTTAAATTATTATTTTGTTTAATTAAAAGAAACATTCACCTTTTGAACTACTAGGGGTGACTATTGCAGTTTACTGGCCTCGGTGGCATCGTGGTTAGGCCATCGGTCAACAGGCTGGTAGGTACTGGGTTTGGATCCCAGTCGAGGCATGGGATTTTTAATCCAGATACCGACTCCAAACCCTGAGTGAGTGCTCCGCAAGGCTCAATGGGTAGGTGTAAACCACTTGCACCAACCAGTGATCCATAACTGGTTCAACAAAGGCCATGGTTTGTGCTATCCTGCCTGTGGGAAGTGCAAATAAAATACCCTTGCTGCTAATTGGAAAGAATAGCCCATAAAGTGGTGACAGTGGGTTTCCTCTCAAAATCTGTGTGGTCCTTAAACCATATGTCTGACGCCATATAAACGTAAAATAAAATGTGTTGAGTGCGTTGTTAAATAAAACATTTCTTTCTTTCTTTCTATTGCAGTTAGTTTTACTATTGCAATAGTATTGCGATAGTTAAAATACTATTGTGATAGTATCGTAATAGTGATAGTACTGTTGCAATAGTATTGCTATAGTATTGTGAATACTTAAATCGCTTGATAACAGGAATATGAATAGGTATTTTGCAAAACTATTTACCTCAGTTTTCCAATATGTATTTATGTGTGTGTGTGTGTGTTTGTCTGTGTGAGTGTGCATGCATGCATACATGTGTATGTATGTTTGTGTTGGTATGTATGTCTGTGTTTGTACTTAGTTATTTGCAATAATGTCACTAGGTAGTGAAATCAAGTGTTGGTCGCACACTGTCGAAACTATCGATAGCTGAGCAAACAATTGCGATAGTTATCAATAGTTGAATTAACTATCAATGCATTGCTATCGAGTCACTGCCTATTGCAACATATCAATAGTTTGATGTATTGTTACACTACTAAGTTTGACAATCATTACACCAATTCCCCAGGTATTCTAACCAGTGCACCACAACTGGTATATCAAAGACCGTGGTATGTACTACCCTGTATGAGGGATGGTGCATATAAATGATCCCATGCTGCTAATTGGAAAGAGTAGCTCATGAAGTGGTGACAATGGGTATCCTCTCAATATCTGTGTGGTCCATAACCATATGTCTGATGCCATATAACCATAAATAAAATGTGTTGAGTGCGTCGTTAAATAAAACACTTCCTTCCTTTCTTTTTTCCCCAGGTGATCCTGAGATAGTGTCTTTGTGGAAAACATTCCGGAAAATCACCATGGAAGAAAACAACAAAATGTATGAGGTGGGTACAAGTACTTTAAGGCAGGGATGGTACACGAACTTGGAAAGATGATTGCTACATCATGATTTTATAATTTTCATCTTGTCTCCCCCACCGACAAGGGGTGGGATGTAGCCCAGTGGTAAAGCGCTTGCTTGATGTGCGGTCGGTTTTGGATCGATCCCGGATCGATCCCTGTCGGTGGGCCCATTTGGCTATTTTTCGTTCCAGCCAGTGCTCCACAACTGGTGTAACAAAGGCCGTGGTATGTTCTATCCTGTCTGTGGGATGGTGCATATAAAAGATCCCTTGCTGCTAATCGAAAAGAGTAGCTCACAAAGTGGCAATAGAGGGTTTCCTCTCTCAATATCTGTGTGGTCCTTAACCATATGTCTGACGCCATATAACAGTAAATAAAATGTGTTGAGTGCGTTGTTAAATAGAACATTTCCTTCCTTCCCCCACCAACAATAAACTGCCCCTTACATACTAGAAAAATGGAATTAATTTTCTGACAGTATTATAGTGTCTACCATTTAGAATTACGTCATGTGTGTTTTTCCTTAGGTCTGCTTCTCAGAAACTATGAGTGTTGCTTGGCCTAACATACAGTATGAAAAGAGGACCATCACTGGACATACATCTACCAAAGATTTATGTTTTATTTTGCATCATTGTAACAAAAAGATTCTTTGTTGTGGTGAGAGATTAGAAATTAACTAGTCTAGCAATTAATTTGACTCTAGTGGTTAGCACTTTACTGTGAATACACATTTAAAATTTCGAAAACAGTCCAGGGCCCATATTTTCAAAGCAATCTTAGAAATCGTAAAACCATCGTAAGCTATGATGTCACTATGGTGTGTGCTGTAGGTAAGACTATACCAAATAAAATCCCATAGGCGACCATGTTAATGTTTGTGTTTAAAAACACTATATACAATATATCAACCAATCTATGACCCATAAATATCAGTACTACAACCCCTACTTCAAAGTATTAACTGAAGAAAATGGTACCTTTCATGGCTTATTTTTGGTATAATCAGATGTTTTTATAGCACCCCTAGTTTCGCACAAAATGTGAGTACTTTTATTTTTACAAGTACCCCATACATGTTCCAAGCACAAGGCTACTTAACACAGTGGTACTAGATGAAATAAAATTGCATACATTTTTAGCCCAGATGAAACTAATTTTTGGTACAACCAACATACTCACATTTATAACCAATCAAAGGACTTGTGGTGTTAAATTCTCTATCAAAAGTTCGGTGCACCTCAAACTTTGACCCAGCTGGAAGTTATTTGGTTTAGTGCTACCTGTAGTGACATGATGGCCTTCAATGGTTTTATGATTTCATAGCACTAAGGTAGCTTCAAAAATCCCTAGCCAGCAATTTAATTGACTTTAGTGGTTAGCACTTTGCTGTGAATACAGATTTAAAATTAACAGTCCAGCAGTTAATTTAAATTTAGTAATTAGCACTTTGCAGTGAATACAGATTTAAAATTAACAGTCCAGCAATTAATTTGAATTTAGTAATTAGCACTTTGCTGTGAATACAGATTTAAAATTAACAGTCCAGCAATTAATTTGACTTTAGTAATTAGCACTTTGCTGTAAATACAGTTCTAAAATTGACAGTCCAGCAATTAATTTGATGTTGGTTATTAGCACTTTACATAGGTTTTGTTTTACAATATCAAATGTTTTTTTCTCCAGAGATTAGGAATCAAGTTTACAGAGACCCACACAGAGTCCATGTACAATGACAAGGTCAAGGACATAGTAAAACGACTGGAGAAGGAAGGACTTCTGAAATATAATGAGTGAGATTATTACAACTTCCACTTGCAGCAATCGTGCATGTTAAAGTCAGATCAAATTTGAAATTGTTCAAGTAAGAATAAGTAACTTGCAGATGATTATTTCATTCATTTCATTTCAACTTATTTTATATCCAATTAAGGTTCAAGCATGCTGTCCTGGGCACCCACCTCAGTATCTGGGCTGTCTGTCCAGGTCAGTGGGTTAGTTGTTAGTTGGTTAGTGATTAGTGACCCACTGAGCCCTTAAGAACTCGCTCTGGGTTGGAGCCGCTACCGGGCTGCGAATCCTGTACCTACCAGCCTGTAGTCCGATGGCTTAACCACTGCGCCACCGAGGCCAGTTGCAGATGATTAGTTTATTAGTAGAAACTTAAAGGGACGTAATTATGTGGTTGTCTAACCAGGGCCTAATTCACAAAGCTCTTTAAAGCGTGCGCTACATACAGCTTGCTCTGAATATGCATGTAAAACCTGACATTGTATAGCCCTTGCAAGTCTTTTTGCATTGCATTGCAAGATTACGAAGATGCAAAAATTGAGTGAATTAGACCCCTAGATATAACATTTGAAATGACATCAAATAAAGCTGCTATACATTTATTACATACTTTCAATGGTCTTTATACATTAATTTTTGTTGTATATACTTTTTTTCCTAGAAATATAATCCATATGCTATGTTATGCAAGTATTTAAAAAAAAATTATTTATCAAAGATTTATTTTATTTTTTAAAAAAGAAAAAAAAAATGTAATCAGTAGATAAACATAATAATTATATATGTTATGTTATCAATGTTCAGTGAATATCGACAAAGTGTAAATGTCTTACACTTTTTCTTGTCTCAATTCCATATTCAGATCTGGTGTAGGGTACATGGATGTTATGTTTGCTGGAAGACTAGGACCTGCCAAACTCGTCAAGAGTGATGGAACGTCGTTGTATCTATCCAGGTACAGTTTTAAGTTAAACTTCATTCGACCTCTATAAAGTTTTACGGAATGACTTGTGATAGTGAATGCTAACTGAAGACTCATTTGGTCCATAAACATGCAATGGTATCTTTTCACAAGCAACAGCACTAGCAATATAGGGTGTATACTACCAAATCAAATCCCATAGACGACAATAGTAACATATGTGGCTAAAACTCCTACCTGCAACGTATCAACCGACATAAACGCCACGGATATAAATACTACCACCCCTTACACTTAAAGTGAATCAGAAAAAAATGGGGGTCAAGCTGCTCGTTTCTGAGATAACGGGTAGCGTCTATGACTACCCTAGTTTCGCACAAAATTCGAATACTTTTTTTTACAGGTACCCCATACATGTTTCAAGCACAAGGCTACTTGACACATTGGTACTAGATGAAATAAAATTGCACATTTTTTTTACCCAGATGAAACTATTATTTTTTACAACCAACACACTCACATTTATAACCAATCACAGGACTTTTGGTGTTCACTTCTCTATCAAAAGTTGGGTGCACCTCGAACTTTGACCCAGCCGGAAGTTATTTGGTTTAGTACTACCTATCGACAATTAATTGTTTTCTAATCTGAGTCATATTGTTTTGTTTTATAAACATTTATGTGGCTGTAAAAAGATTGTCATTATGCAGTGGTGTCACTTGCAAATGTGTTTATGGTTAAATTATGTAATAGATGATGGAATTGCTTTAGAAAACACAGGAATGACAATGGGTAATAAAGAGATTAACCCACTGACTATGAGGAGTTCAAATTATCTGTCCCTTGTACATTACGGGCCATTCAAATATTACGTAATGCTCGAGGGGACGGGTGGGTGTAGGTCCGAACATTATGTAGTGTTACAGGGGTTGGGTGGGTGTACTGAATGACGTTATGTAATTCTTTTTTTTAATTACTTTTTTTTTTCTTCCATAAATACTCTGTCACGGCAACACTGTTTAACGTAGGTAGTTATTGTTATATGTATACACACAATAAGGATTATAAATCAAAATGAAATGCATATCTGCACTTTTTCAAATAATAACACAGTACGTTACCATTATATTGCATGATTTCTTTATGAATGGCGGGGGATGGAAGGGCTGTCTCCAAGCATTACATAATATTTTAGGGGGTGTATGGTCTAGCATTACAGAGTGTTACTGGGGTGGGGGGAGGGGTAGGGTGTGTAACTTTAACCAAAATAACTTAATATTTGAACAGCCCCTAAATGTTGTAAACTCTTACTGAAGGCTTATGCTTATAACATTAATTCACTTGGGATAGATAAATCATAATACCTTGTAGTTCATTAGCTTTTCTCTAAATAATCATTCAAATTAAAATACATAACATGCTTATAACATTAATTTGCTTGGGACAGATACGTCATAATTCGTTGTAGTTCATTAGTTTTCTCGGAATAATCTTTCATATTAAAGTGTATAAAATATCAATCTCTTTATATTTAATTTTCTAGAGATGTATCGGCAGCTGTTGATCGTTATGAAAGGTTCAAGTTTGATAGGATGCATTATGTGGTAGGTATATGTAAATATATATTTTAATTATGCCTGTTAATCCTTATATAGTTGCAGAACTATAAACATAATTTCTTCTTGGGGAAGGGGAGAATCAGTAAGATATTAATAGTGCCTCACCATTCTAGGGTGTGATCCACTTTCAGAGGAAACCCACTACATTGTTCCATTATTAGCAAAAGATATTTTATATGCACTTTTCCACACATACATGTAGGTCAGTGTTTGGTCTAGATGCATTTTCTGTATGCAACTTCTGAACTGTCAGTCAGGTAAAACTAAGTGTCACAATTACAATATGTTAGACACTTAATAACCACAACATGTTGTAAATACAGGCTCAGGATCTGGCTTGGTTGGTACAGCATTCATCTGAGGTGCTTCGGTTGAAGGATCAAATACCCTCTGTGGACCCATTTTGTGATTGGGTATTATACCATTCAGACCGGTGCCCCAAAACTGATATATCAAAAGCTATAGTATGTGCTGTCCTGTCTTTGGGAAAGTGCATATAAAATGTCCATTGCTGCTAATGGAAACATGTACATGTAGGTGCTTTTCTCTGAAGACTACATGTCGGAATTACCGGGGCCCCATTCCAGAATTGTAGCTAAGGTTAATTGCAGTGACTTAAGATGAGTTTTACAACTGGCACCGTAAACTTTACAGTCATTCCAGAAAACAACCTTACGGTAGTAGTAAGTGCTCATTTAATGATTAATATATTCTTTGCAAAGAAGTGCGAATTAGTTAAATAATAAATTGATTCCCGATTTTTTGGAACATCTTGATGTATTCATTTGTATCGGACATCCATGAAGTAACTTTGTCAGTTTGTGAATTAAGCGAAAATTGCCGAATGCATAAGACATGAGAGTTATCTCCCGTATTTTCGTGTGACGGTCGTATGTCCTAGAATGTTTTTCATGGAACGCCGAGTTTCATAAAAGGTATCTGGTATATATTAGATCTATTTTTACACAACAAGTTAGTATATTTCTTAGAAAATTATCAAATCATCATCTAACTGCCATTTGACATCTATGTCAGTGGCTTACAACTGCCTCGTACCTATTGTAAATTTTCACAGTAATATATGACGATAGTAAGCTATGCGGCGTCGTGGAATGGGCTGGCGATCGTAGACAAAAATTAAGGTCGCGATGGAAGGTATTTATGGCAATAGTAATGCTAAGAGAACTTCGTGGAACAGGGCCCAGATGTTTAACATCCGATTGATATTAATCAATGTGTTCTAGTTGCTGTTGTTAAACAAAACAAACTTTAACTTTTGGTGTGGACATTCCCTTTCCTTTGAACCTCGTTTTAGTTTTCAAGTTAAACAATGGCTGTCTGACATGGATGTTTTTCTGTACTTTACAGTGTTTAATCTGTTATCAGTATTGATGTATGCATAACATGTACATGTAATTTTAAGTCCTTTATCAGTCTTCATTTCACGTGTTTAAACTTCCAGGTCGAAATGGGTCAACGGTCACATTTTGAGCAGCTCATTGGAGTACTCAGACTAATGAAAGAACCGTGGATACTAGAAAGGTATGGAAATTATTTCTTTCAGGAAAATAAGCCAATCCCTTTGTTTAATCAGTGGCTATTGTGACGCTTGATTTAAAAAAAGAGAAGAAACCTGCTGGTGCCTCATAGCAACTCCTTTTGCACTTTTCCAGACAGGATAGCACATACCCTGACTGTTAATATTCCAGTTGTTAGCATTGGTTGGATTGGTAAAACCCAGTGGGTCTGTCAGCTGAGATGTTTTGCACTTGGATTGATCAACTTCTTTATGATTGACTAAATTCCACTCCCTACCTACCTCTTTGGAGGCTTTTGTCTGTTGCTTCCATATGACCAACTATGATACATTCCGTCTCCAGAATATTGGAAAATTCACCATGCTATCCTTACCAGATTTCTTTCAATAGCTCATCAAAAATGGTCATGGTTTTGTTAATTTGAGTTCATAATGTTTGTTTTTTTATTATAAAATTGAAATAGAAATGTTGATAAGATAATAATTATCTCATGTTATAGAAATAGAAGGTGCCGATTCAGCGTAATAGAAGATAATAGAACTGTTGGAACAGGTAAAAACTATGGGTCCCCTAAAAGTGATTTATTCTATAACCTGTTACACCTCAGAAAAGGTCTCTACCACTGGGCTACATTCCAACTCGACCAATATTCAAACATCAAATACTATGTTCTAAAATCTTATATTTCTTAGGAATCAATAAATTGTTTACACTTCTGCTTTTTAAGGAACTTGGTGATGTGCACATTCAGTGTAGTCGTATTGAAGGAATATCCAATATTAGGTCAGGTCAGGTCATAGGGTTTTACGTACACATTCAGAACAAGCTGTTGTAGCGCACGCCTGTCGTGGGCACATGTGCCGGCCTTGGCCGGCTCCTCCGTCCATAACAGGAAAGGTGTGGGGAGGGGAGAGGAGGGACCGCCTGCACTGGCAGGTGCAAGGGAGCACCAGCAGCCGGTAGCAGGCGGGTGGGGGTGGTGGTGGTACTATGGAATTTGAATGGAGCAGTTAAATGCCAAAGAGAAAAGGTGCGCAATTTTGATTGAGGGAATTTGGTGCAATTTTGAACGGTCGGTCGAAAGGTAAATGGCCGAGCTAATATAGGTTTTGATATTAGTGAATCGAGAGTAGCTCGTTAATTTTAGACCTCAACAATGCTGTGGTGTCTCCCTAGGTTGCCCACAGGGCTCTTATAAAGGGCCTGACTGCTTTTGGTCGTGGCATCACCAAGTACCAAGTTATTACCAGCAGCAAGTATTGGGGGTTTGGATGGGGGGAGGCCGATATTCTTTTGTTCAGCTTCCCCCGGGTGCATTGCAATTGTGTACTCTGAACCGGTATTCTTTTGTCCTGTTCCTTATTAGAGTATGTACTGGGCCATTAAATGGGGGCGGACGTATTGTTATCATTAGTCAATGCACCCTGTGTATTGATGCAGTGAGCGTGTAGTCTGTGTGTGAATCCTAGTTTTGTGTTAAGCTTGTACCTATTGTCTTAAGTCAACGGTCATTCATGACTACCCATCCCCCTCCGCCCTTGTATAGCATTGAATATAATGACGGAGGGGGAGTTAAACTAGCCTAGCTATCTAATTTGAAGGGTTAAACCCTTATAGTGTAGGTATTGGTTTAAAAAGCCTAGTGCTTGGCATACTTAACTTTATTACCAATGCAATGAAACGAAACTAACGGTGGCAAGTAGCAATTGTATACATATATGCACCAATCTAGGTACTTAGTTTGAAGAATTTTGATTCCCGCCCCCTAAATATAGGATTTTAGTAGGCTTACTTGGTTTGTCTTCAGGCTGTCTGGATAGTTGGGTATCGGTTTTCCTGCATGTCTTTTCTTCTGGAACCCTAGTTGACTTACCTTAGTTAGCTAGGATGGAATGCATCAGTAATAAAAAAACATGGTGTGGGTGCAAAGACAAATTCGTGCAGTTTATTTACAGTTAGGTGTAGTGGGGTTCTTGATCCGTGATTGGCTGGATTGGACCAATGAGAGTGCTGCAAAAAATAGGCGATAATTAGTGGTGTCTTATCTTGGTTGATTATCTAACGATGTTGATTGGCTGGTTAATTAGCCAATTGGGTTACTGCGACTTCAATCCTGTCTTAGTGAAAAAGATAGAAAAAAAAAAAAAAAAAAAGCCACTCTTTCGCTAATGGAAGTGATATATACCAATTGTCAATATTGAAACATCAAATACTATGTTCTAAAACCTAACATCTATTATGAATCAATAATATGTTTTCAAATTGTGTGCACTTGTGTTTTCAGGGAAGTCAGTGACTTGTGCACATACAGTTTGGTCGTATTGAAGAAATATTCAATATTTAAACATCAAATACTACATGACCTTGTATGTTCTGAAACTTGATATTTGTTATGAATCAAATTGTGTGCACTTGTGTTTTCAGGGAACTCGGCGACGTTCACATACAGTTTGGTCGCATTGAAGGGATGAGCACACGGAAGGGGGAGGTAATCTTCCTGCGAGATATTGTCGATGAAGCCAAATCCAGGATGATCAAAACTCTGAAAGAAAAACAAAGTGTGTGGGATCTTGTCATTTGGATAGCGTTACTAACATTTTCTTTTGAGCTTTTAACACTGTGTATCCATTTCTGACCAGACCCCTCATATTATAATCACAGGCAGATCAAGGTGGGGGGGAGGGGGGGGGGGGGGTAGGACCATGAAGTGGCGACAGAGGGTTTCCTCTCAAAATCTGTGTGGTCCTTAACCATATGTCTGACGCCATATAACCGTAAATAAAGTATGTTGAGTGCGTCGTTAAATAAAACATTTCTTTCTTTCTTTGTGTCCTTTTTATATGTTGCATTCCTGCCTTGAAGGGCGGGATTTAGCTCGGTTGGTTGAGTGCTCGCTTGAGATGCTTGCATCGCAGGATCAAACAGCCTCGGTGGATCTATTCAGCTGATTGGGTTTTTTCTTGTTTCAATCAGTGCACCACAACTGGTCAAAGGCTGTGGTATGTGCTTGCGATATGTGTCTGTAGGAAAGTTCATATAATGAATCCCTTGCTGAATTAGGAAAAATGTAGCAGGTTTCCTCTGATGACAAGTCAGAGTTACCAAATGTTTGACATCCAATAGCCGATGATTAATACATCAATGTGCTCTAGTAGTGTCTTTAAACAAAACAACCTTTAGCATCCCCTCCTTGAATGCTGTAGATTCCCCCTTTAAGTATAGCACACTCTCCCTAGAAAAATCCTGCATCCCCTCTTCTTAGTCACTTTTATTTTAGTAGTCACCTGCTTCAGTCACCTGGCATCTTATGCATGAACCAAGACTGCCAGAAGTCTCGAACAACACAGTGTCATTTAAATTATGCATTACTAAAAATGAAAGCTAACTCTTGTTTTGTTTAGCAACACGAGACGGCATTGAAGTGGAAGAAGTCAGTGACAGGCTAGGAATCAGCTCCATAATCGTACAGGACTTGAAAGATCGACGGATTCGCAACTACAAATTCAGCTGGGACCGAATGCTCAACTTCAAATCAGATTCTGGAGTCTTCCTACAGTATTGCCATGCGAGACTGTGCAGGTATTTACGTTATACAGAATAGAATTTAGTTTTTTTGTAAGAATACCACCCCATGTGATTATTATTATTAGACCCATAAGATTTTTTTCTCATCGCGACTAGTGCGTCATAACTGATTTAGCTCAGATCTGTGAACAGATAGGGCTGACGGGGACAGATAGGGCTGACGGGGACAGATAGGGCTGATGGGGACAGATAAGGCGGACTGGGACAGATATGGCGGACTGGGACAGATAGGGCTGAATGGGACAGATAGGGCTGACTGGGACAGATAGGGCTGACGGGGACAGATAGGCCTGACGGGGACAGATAGGGCTGACGGGGACAGATACGGCGACTGGGACAGATAGGCCTGATGGGGACAGATAGGCCTGATGGGGACAGATAGGGCTGACTGGGACAGACAGGCCTGACGGGGACAGACAGGCCTGACGGGGACAGACAGGCCTGACGGGGACAGACAGGGCTGACTGGGACAGATAGGCCTGACTGGGACAGATAGGCCTGACTGGGACAGATAGGGCTGACTGGGACAGATAGGCCTGACGGGGACAGATAGGGCTGACGGGGGCTGACTGGGACAGACAGGCCTGATGGGGACAGATAGGGCTGACTGGGACAGATAGGCCTGACTGGGACAGATAGGGCTGACGGGGACAGATAGGGCTGACGGGGACAGATAGGGCTGATGGGGACAGATAAGGCGGACTGGGACAGATAGGCCTGACAGGGACAGACAGGGCTGACTGGGACAGACAGGCCTGACTGGGACAGACAGGCCTGACGGGGACAGACAGGCCTGACGGGGACAGACAGGCCTGACTGGGACAGACAGGGCTGACGGGGACAGACAGGGCTGACGGGGACAGACAGGCCTGACGGGGACAAATAAGGCTGACTGGGGCAGACAGGGCTGACTGGGGCAGACAGGGCTGACGGGGACAGACAGGGCTGACGGGGACAGACAGGGCTGACTGGGACAGACAGGGCTGACTGGGACAGACAGGGCTGATGGGACAGACAGGGCTGATGGGACAGATAGAGCTGACTGGGGCAGACAGATCTCATACTTCAGTTTACTATTTCTGTTGTAGCATGCAGAGAACTTGTGGAGTGGATCTTCAGGACGGTGCAGCTGTTGATAGTCTGGTTGAAGAAGAGGCACAGCAGTTAGTTCTACACATGGCCAGGTAACATATTTCAATAAACCGAGTTGTTTTGCCGCTTAATGTTTTACATGTTTTAAATACCGGGCACATACCAGTGGTGTGCAAAGTAGTAAAGATTAATCCTTTAATAAAAAAAGGGGACATTATACATTGTTGTTTTAAAAAGTATTTTTCCAATGGGGATTGCATATGCATCCATTGTACACACACACACATGCACAACACACACACACACACACACATGCACAACACACACACACACATGCACAACACACACAACACATGCACACAACACGCACACACAAAACAAAACAAAATAAGAAAATATGACAAAACTATATATTTTCAATAGGCCATCCTTGCATATTGTTGGCTTTGTTGTCACTTGATGCCTACTATTTTTGTAATGGGCTGGTAGGTCAGTTGGTATTTTATTTTTCAAATATTGTGTTGAGAAGATTTTTTTACAAAGGTGGATAGATTAAATTAAAAATAAAGGGTGTGTGAAAGAAAGTGCTTGAGGACAATTACAGCAATATGTAGCGATATGTTTTTAAGTTGAGGACATATACAGCAATATGTAGTGATATGTTTTTAAGTTGAGGACAATTACAGCAATATGTAGTGATATGTTTTTAAGTTGAGGACATATACAGCAATATGTAGTGATATGTTTTTAAGTTGAGGACATTACAGCAATATGTAGCGATATGTTTTTAAGTTGGGGACAGTTACAGCAATATTTGGCGATATGTTTTTAAGTTGAGGACATATACAGCAATATGTAGCGATATGTTTTTAAGTTGAGGACAGTTACAGCAATATGTAGCGATATGTTTTTAAGTTGAGGACATATACAGCAATATGTAGCGATATGTTTTTAAGTTGAGGACAATTACAGCAATATGTAGCGATATGTTTTTAAGTTGAGGACAGTTACAGCAATATGTAGCGATATGTTTTTAAGTTGAGGACAATTACAGCAATATGTAGCGATAGTTTTTTAATTTGAGGACATATACAGCAATATATAGCGATAGTTTTTAATTTGAGGACAGTTACAGCAATATATAGCGATATGTTTTTAATTTGAGGACATATACAGCAATATATAGCGATAGTTTTTTAATTTGAGGACAGTTACAGCAATATATAGCGATAGTTTTTTAATTTGAGGACATATACAGCAATATATAGTGATATATTTTTAATTTGAGGACAGTTACAGCAATATATAGCAATATGTTTTTAATTTGAGGACATATACAGCAATATATAGTGATATGTTTTTAATTTGAGAACAGTTACAGCAATATGTAGCGATATGTTTTTAATTTGAGGACAGTTACAGCAATATATAGCGATATGTTTTTAATTTGAGGACAGTTACAGCAATATATAGCGATATGTTTTTAATTTGAGAACAGTTACAGCAATATGTAGCGATATGTTTTCAAGTTGAGGACAGTTACAGCAATATGTAGCGATATGTTTTTAATTTGAGGACAGTTACAGCAATATATAGCGATATGTTTTTAATTTGAGGACAGTTACAGCAATATATAGCGATATGTTTTTAATTTGAGAACAGTTACAGCAATATGTAGCGATATGTTTTCAAGTTGAGGACAGTTACAGCAATATATAGCGATATGTTTTTAATTTGAGAACAGTTACAGCAATATGTAGCGATATGTTTTCAAGTTGAGGACAGTTACAGCAATATGTAGCGATATATTTTCAAGTTGAGGACAGTTACAGCAATATGTAGCGATATGTTTTTAAGTTGAGGACATATACAGCAATATGTAGCGATATGTTTTCAAGTTGAGGACAGTTACAGCAATATGTAGCGATATGTTTTCAAGTTGAGGACAGTTACAGCAATATGTAGTGATATATTTTCAAGTTGAGGACAGTTACAGCAATATGTAGCGATATGTTTTCAAGTTGAGGACAGTTACAGCAATATGTAGCGATATATTTTCAAGTTGAGGACAATTACAGCAATATGTAGTGATGTATTTTTAAGTTGAGGACAATTACAACAATAAAAAGTGATATATTTTCAAAGTGGTTTAATAAATATTTTTTAGATATCCAGACGTGGTCCAGAAAGCCTGGGTAAACTTGGAGCCATGTTATATTGTTCAGTACTTGTTCCGATTAGCGTGAGTAAATGACAAAGAACATTTTCTTTAGATTATGTTTATATACATGTACATCTGCATTGTGATAATAAATGGAGTATAATATAAGTCTTCACTTTAGCCCAGTTCATGAATTATGTTGTGTTAACAGTTTCTAACGGTCATTCAGGTACTATTTTTTTAAAAATAAAAAATTAAACAATATTTATTGATGTTGGGATTGTCCAAAAGACGATGTTTATATTAAGGTCTCTCCCTACATTTGACAATTACAAATTTTACATGGCAGACAACAAGTAGGGCCTACATGTAGACAGATAAACAAGAAGTGAAGATTAAATTGAGGGGAGATGGAAGACAAATTAAATCAAATGATGCAATATCTCTTCTAAATGCTTTAAATAAATTAAGTGTTTAAAAAAAATAAAAGTTCTTTTAAGACTTAAAAAACACCAAAATTTGTCAGTGTTTCATTACTTTTCAGACATTTGACGAATGTGGCTTACAGCCATCTACCAGTAAAAGGACAGCACTCTGATGTAGCACAGGTAGGACAGTCAGATTTATAGCTTTCTTGGTGTATAATATATGGGGCTCAATGGGTAGGTGTACGGCCACTACACCCTCTTCTCTCTCACTAACCGCCAACCAACTAACAACTAACCCACTGTCCTGGACAGACAGCCCAGATAGCTGAGGTGTGTGCCCAGGACAGTGTGCTTGAACCTTAATTGGATATTGGCACGAAAATAAGTAGAAATGAAATGATGGAGTATAATTGGCTTTAGCTCTTTTGATTATTTAATGGATGGTTTTCAGTATGGTATGTTTGATTACCAGGCGAGTCTTTCCACCGTACATCTTCACTCCATTTAATCTGACCCCAGGCAAAGTCAAGGTCACATGGAATTTGGTTAAAGTTTTCCTAATTAACTTTTATTTTTGTCTTTAATATTTGTGCTGAGTGCCGTAATTCTAACCCTAGAGCAGGTCATGAATTTATCCTAGTGTGGGGTGGTTTTTAGGCGAGTGCGAGTGGTAAAACGCATGCCTGATGCACAGCTGGTCTAATATCGATCCCCGTCAGTGAACTTATTTGGGCTATTTCTCGTTCCACGACTAGTATATCAAAGGCCGTTGTATGTGCTATCCTGTGTCGGAAGGTGCATATAAAAGATCCCTTGCTACTAATGGAAAAATGTAGCAGGTTTCCTCTCTATACCTGTGTCAAAAATTGATCATATGTTTGATATCCAATAGCCAATGATTAATAAATCAATGTGCTCTAGTGGTGTCATTAAACAAAACAAACTTCTTATCCAAGTGTAGGCCATGAATCTGACATCAATGAAGAACCATGAATCTGACCCTAAAATAGCCCATGAATATGACTAATACAGAACCATGAATTTGACTATAGCAGAGCAGCCCATAAATCTGACACACACACACACACACACACACACACACACACACACACACACACACACACACACTGGCCCTTGATTCAGACCCTACAGCAGCCTATGAGTCTGACCCTAGAACAGGCCATCAATTGGATGCCAGAACATGCCATAAGTCTGACCTTTGTGGTGCCCATAAATTAAACCATAAAGCTATGAACCATACCCATAACTATGAATCTGACTCTAAAGCAGACTCATGAATCTGACTCAATGAATCTGACTCTAAAAGCTGACCCATGAATCTGACTCAAATCAATCAGACTCTAAAGCAGACCCATGAATCTGACTCAAATCAATTTGACTCTAAAGCAGACCCATGACTCTGACTCAATGAATCTGACTCTAAAGCAGACCCATGAATCTGACTCCAATCAATCAGACTCTAAAGCAGACCCATGAATCTGACTCAAATCAATCAGACTCTAAAGCAGACCCATGAATCTGACTCAAATCAATCAGACTCTAAAGCAGACCCATGAATCTGACTCAAATCAATTTGACTCTAAAGCAGACCCATGAATCTGACTTAATGAATCTGACTCTAAAGCAGACCCATGAATCTGACTCAAATCAATCTGACTCTAAAGCAGACCCATGACTCTGACTCAATGAATCTGACTCTAAAGCAGACCCATGAATCTGACTCCAATCAATCAGACTCTAAAGCAGACCCATGAATCTGACTCAAATCAATCAGACTCTAAAGCAGACCCATGAATCTGACTCAATGAATCTGACTCTAAAGCAGACCCATGAATCTGACTCAAATCAATCAGACTCTAAAGCAGACCCATGAATCTGACTCAAATCAATTTGACTCTAAAGCAGACCCATGAATCTGACTTAATGAATCTGACTCTAAAGCAGACCCATGAATCTGACTCAAATCAATCTGACTCTAAAGCAGACCCATGAATGTAGAGTAAAATCAAGGTTATTTGTCACTGGCATCGATGGCTTGGTAGTTAAGTTCCAGGCTGGTCAGTACTGGGTTCACATCTCTGTTATAGATCCACCCGTTTCCAGTAAGGTCGCCACGCCAACTAATACCTGTGGATAGCTGTTGTATTTAGTATTACCAAGTGATAATCTTTAAACTGCTCGCAAATATCACTTTAGACCATAGTAGAAATTTTTACAAATGGACAAGATCTTTATTATTATTTGAAAGAATTTGAAGCTATCAGGAAAAATAATGTCAGTAAATTAGAGGAAATGTAATTATGAGATGTGAAATTCGTTCAGAGGTAGATCCAAGGTTTTTCTGTAAGCAGATGACTTTTTATTTTATTTTTTTTTTTTTTTTTGGGGGGGGGGGGGGGGGGGGTGTAAATTCATGATAAAATAATAGTTATATGCTGAGTAATTAAGGTACATGAGGACAACAATGCTACATTATTTTTAGATTAAAATTATGTACTGTCTGTTTGCTATGTAATATATGTAAGGTAATGAAGTCGGGGCCCTAACCCTGACATTACCACAGTGTATTTCTGGGACAATAAACAATTTCAAATAATATAATAAATTTTTATATTGTTTTTGACAAAAATGTTAGTCATAAACAAAGCAAAACGTGCATTAGAAAACACAAAGGTTGAAATATGTAACAATATCATAAAGGTACTTTGTTACAAGTACTACAATGTATAATAATTGACATATTATTATTGAACATTTACAGTCTGCAGCTTTAATTAATAATGGAAAAATGTTGCTGGTTTCTTCTCGAAGACTATGTGTCAAAATTACCAAATGTTTTACATCCAATAGCTGATGATTAATAAATCAGTGTGTCTTAGTTAAACAGGAAGAAGAAGGAAATGTTTTATTTAACAACGCACTCAACACATTTTATTTACGGTTATATGGTGTCAGACATATGGTTAAGGACCACACAGATATAGACAGAGGAAACCCGCTGTCACCACTTCATGGTCTACTCTTGTCGATTAGCAGCAAGGGATCTTTTATATGCACCCATCCCACAGACAGGATGGTACATACCACGGCCTTTGTTACATCAGTTGTGGAGCACTGGCTGGAACGAGAAATAGCCCAATGGGGCCACCAATGGGGATCGATCCTAAACCGACCTTGCATCAAGTAAGTGCTTTACCACTGGGCTATGTCCCCCCCCCCCCCCCCCCCTTAGTTAAACAAAACAAACTTTAACTTTTAATCACACATGACATGAAAAGTTAGTGAAATTGTTACATATTCCCAACAAATTGGTTAGTGTTTGTATCCGATTTGTTTTCTTCTCAGAAGTAATCAATAAATCATCCTTGTAATTTCATTGTTTCTATTTTACAAGTTTGTTCTGTTTGGCAAGGACTGGTAGTCATTTGAGCATGTGACACTTCTTGTGCCTGGCCAGTCCACTGGTTGACGAGTATTTCTTGCCACACACGTCACACACGATCATGCCAGCGTGCGCCTTCAAGTGACACACGAGCTGACTCTTGTCCCAGAAGTGGCTGGAACACAGATGACACCACAGGAAGTCCTTGGTGTGACCCCTGCGATGGCGGGTCAGCCGGGACGGGTAGCACGTCACGTAACTACACTGATCACACTTGAGAGTCTTGCTGAGTTTCCGTGCAGCAAGTCCACGCCAAGTCCTGCTGCTGCTGCTTGGACCACATCTTCCTTTATCATCCTGGAATACAAAAAACATAAAGATAAATAAATCAATAAAAATCAATAAATAACATTAATAGTGCAGGGGTGGGAATTGGTGAACTGTAAAAAACAGGAAATCTAGAGGGGTCCGTTGAGTGCGTCGTTAAATAAAACATTTCTTTCTTTTTTTCTAGAGGGGTCCCGGAAATTCTTGAAATCCTAGGTTAAAATCTGTGCCATCTGACACATTTTGGAGGAAAGGACGATTAAAATGCAAGGAAACGCAATGTTTCATGAGAGGAAAACAGCTGATCCGAGGAGAATTCCCACCCCTGATAGTGGTCTTGTCTCTCACTAAGCACTAACCTGTAACATCTGTCCTACACAGACCGGCCAGGTAGACAAGGGTATATCTAGGATAGTATGCTCTACCTTAATATATACAAATGTACTATATTAGTAAGCACAAATAAACAGAAATGAAAAATAGATAAAGGTCAAACATACACATCTCAATATCAAGCTTATATCTAGTGTTACAGACTGTTAGAATGACTGGGGTTTTTTTTCTTGGGGATTTGTTCTTGTGTTTGTTTTGTTGTTTTATCTGTGGGCTCTCACTATCAGAATAATTGTTTTAATTTGTAATGGTGTACATGTGCGTGTGTATGCGTGTATGTGTGCGCATGCATGTGTTTGTGTACATGCATGTATGTATGTGTGGGCATGTGTTTGTGCGTGTATGAGGTGTGTGCACCTGTGTGTGTGTTTGTGTGTGTATGAGGTGTGTGTGTGTGTGTGTGTGTACACCTGTGTGTGTGTGTATGAGTGTGCACGTGCATGTGTGTGTGCGTGCATGTGTGTGCACCTGTGTGTGTGTGTGTGTGCATGTGTGCGCACCTGCATGTATATGTGTGTTTGCATGGGTGCATGCATGCATGCATGCGTGCATGTGTGTATGTGGAGTGATTTAGCTTTCAGTCGTCTCATCCCCTGCACTGGTTTCTCTTCTACTGTGTATGTCTATAAAACATGACCAGATCATGACAATGTGTAATAATGATTATTAAGTAGTAAACCGTACTTTGTTACAATATGGACGTTTTACATGATATTTGTGTATTATTTCAAACTGCTGTAGACGGTTTGGTAAGAAATTGAGGAGGCAAGTTGACAAAACATTTCCCATACATGTAGCTCTAGAACTGGCACTCATGCAGTAGTCTATACAGACATAAAGAATAATACATGAGTGGCCATTAGATATAATTTATCTCACAATGTATTGTTTTAAAATGTATCTAATGAGAAAAAGCGAGTTTGATATGTTTTTAAACGAGTTGTGAGATAAATTGTATCTAACAGACACAAATATATTATTCTATTTCTTACATATCCTCAAAAAAACACAGATTTTAAGCAAATTTTAACATTTTTTTCGACTAAAAGTTATTTACAGCCATTGTACTTGTAGTTAACTTACACATCACAGACAAATGATTGTCAGGTTAACTATACGTCACAGTGTAATCGATTTCAATCATGCTGTTTTTTATTGGAAATATAATACTTGATATTTATAGTTAACCAATTTATGAAGCTACTGTTTTTGTTATTGAAGCATATTGCAAAAAATTCGTAGGTATGTGATATTTTGCTATGAAATATGCGTATTTTAGGAAGTCTGACCTATAAATATGATGCCAGATTTAAGATATTTTTTATATAATTTTTTTTTTTATCTATACATATTTTACTGTTGTACCAAATATTAATACCCAAAATGTCATCTATATTACGTGGTTGTTGTTTTTGTTGTATCTGTAACCAGCTGTGTAATGTATCTCTCCAAAATTTGTTTAGTATTCTTTCAAGTTTAAAAGTAATAGTATAAATAGTCGCCATGTATAATTAAATCGAGTATAGATATACCTGTAATAGATTTAAAGAGATTAGTCCACTTTGGGTTATTAATAATCATTCGTCGAATCCATGCATTTTTAAGTGCTATAATGTAATTAGTTACGTTTATCATTTTAATTCCGCCATCTTTATAGTTTTGAGTTATTAAACCGCAGTGTGAATCTTGATTCATCGCTAAACACGACTCGATTCCATTCCCTCTAAGTCCATCGCAAGTGGCGTTGTGCCCACAGTTGACGTCGATGAAATTGGGTCAAGATGGGTCCAACATACGGGCACCGTGCGTGGAGGTGAGCGGTTCGCAGCCGATTTCGGATCGTTTGCTGACGTTCCCGCGTGCAACATGTTGACGGCACGTTCACTCTGCACTATATAATAAATATATTAAAATATTCGTATTTCTTTTATTGTTCAGTATAATATTAACTAGTTGATGAGTATTTATTAGTTTTATAAAACATTGTATGGTACCACTGATCGAAACTTGCAGGGTATTTTTGCTTAAAATATTCATTTTTGTACACTTGGGGCCCCATTTTATGAAGCAATCGTAGTGCTAAGACCATCTTAAATGCATATGGCAAAATGGTGATCTTAGTTGTGGTAATCTTTAAAGGAGTTCAACATTTTGAATCTTTATTTTTTTTATCCCACTGTCACTTTTCCTTTTACTCCTTTGAATTCCATCTCATTTCTTCCTGATCTGGCAACTCCTATCTTCTTTTGCTGTCCACCTCCACATCCTAGACCTTGTCTCGCCCAACACGACATGTGCTTGTCTCTTGTGGCTATCCATGCCAGTAGTACAGTAGTTACTTCTGGCATTGTTAAGAGGCACCCCTGCGCGTGCTGTAACCTCATCGTAGTGCAGGGGTATAACATTCTCTTTGAGAATGGCCAATACAGCATAAATCCATTTTGGGGCATCTTGTTTGCCGTGAGGTGCGACCTGTAAAACTGGATGATGGGATCATGGTGGTTGAGTTGGGGCATATTTGCGGGTCCGATAGCACACCACTTTGGCCCGGAATTCAAATAGACGGGTGGTCAGGGATGCCCGACCTGATCAATCGGCTGGTCACACCAACCTCGAGAGTAGACAACCTATGTTTTGTTTATATTGCCAAGAATAAACATTGTTAATAAATCCATTTGTATATGTTGCTCTTGGGCCAATTGGGTGATTTATTGTTTTAGTTTTTTTGGTATTGTCCAAGTATATTAACCATGTATCCCTGGCATGATTGTCTGGTGGTTATTCGCAGCTTCATGTTTCCTTATTGGATTTCGTGGTGGGTGGGGGCATGGTTGATAAATCACATGACCTTAACTATGGATCAATAAAAACCCCACTATAATTTCAGATGGGACCCTGAAAAGGGTCCACACTGAATTTCGGACTTCTTCATCTGATGAAGTGTCCACGACTATATCGACATTGAAGAAATCGAAAGTGGTTTCTTCTCTAGCTTGGTCAAGGTTCCTTGTCATTGAATCTTCAGGTGACGGAGCCTTGAAAAAAAGTGTCACCTTTAGCTGTACAAAAGGGACTCGAAGGCTTGGCCAGTAAACCTAAACGTGTTAAAAGGCTTCGAAATGTTTCACTGTTGGTGGAAGTTTTGAAGTCAAAAATATTGTGCAATATTAAAATCAAGGTAAATTCACATTCATCCCTAAATTCATCGAAGAGTGTCAATAGAACAAGATATTTGGAAGGTGTCAGCGAAGATGGAGATTTGTAAAAAAAAAATCTCTTTGCAAGGCGTTTCATCAGTCAAGCGAATAAATGGTTTGTCGAAACAATGAATTAGTTCCGATGAATACTTTAATTCTGACATTTGATAGGCCTAGCCTTCCAAACTCTATTAAGGCTGGGTACTAGAAGATACTGTTGCACCTTTTATTCCCAATCCTTTGCGGTGCTTTAAGTACCAAATATATGGACATGGACAAAATACATGCAGTGGTAGGCTGACGTGCGCCCGCTGTGGTCAATTTGATCATAACAGCAAGACATGCCAGGCTGACATGGTTTGTACCAACTGCAAGGGTAAGCATTTTGCATACTCTTGCGAATGTCCAAAATGGAAAGTACAAAAACAGGTGCAACAGATTAAAGTTGTAAAGCATCTGTCTTTTACTGAGGCCAGGAAGTTAGTTGAGACTGCAACACCTGTTGTAGGTGAAAAATTCTATGATGTAGCATTTGGAGTCTCGACAGCAAGTGCCTCGGTTTCAGACAGATTTGACCTGGCCAAATGATGCCAATCTCTTTAGAAAGATCTCGGATATCCAGAAGGCTCAAAAACAAGCAGCAATGGTTGTACAAAAACAAGTGACAAAGCATCTCAGGTGTCGTCGGATTCTATGAATCCGCCAAAAGGGGCAGCTGCTGGGTAGTCTGGCTCCAGTAGACCTGTGACAGGCAAAGACACCAAAGTGCATCAGAAGGGTGTAAGTGATAATATGGAAATTTCATCAATTAAGTCTTTTAATTCAAAAACATAATCATCTTGTAGTGTGTCTTCATGAAACATTCTTGAAGGACACTGATCATATTATTACCATGAGAGGATTTAACCTCTATCATAACTTTCAAGAAACTGCAAATAGAGCATCTGGGACTGTTAATTTTTGTTAATGAAAACATTCTTCAAAGTCCAGTTATATTACATACTATTTTACAGGCTGTGGCTGTAAAGATTACAGCTCATAAGACTATTACTCTATGCTCAGTTTATTCACCTCCTCGAAACCATTTTAATTTTAATCCTAGAGATCTTCAAGATCTTGTTATTATTATGGGAGATTTTAATTGTCACCACACTTTGTGGGAATGTAAGGATGTAAATATTGGAGGTAAACAATTAGAAGACTTAATTTTCAAAAATTATATACTTTTATTTAATGATAAAAGCCATTTATATTTTCATTCTGCAAGTGGTTCTTTCACTTCCATAGACTTAACTCTTTGTAGTCGATCACCGTTTGTTGATTTCTCTTGTAAAGCTGATCCAGACCCTTGTAGTAGTGACCACTTTCCCATTAGTTGGTAGAATGATGGACCTCCATCATTTGAAAGGGTTCAAAGATGGAAGTTGGCGAAGGCAGATTGGGGTCAGTTCCGGTATCTGTGCAGCACACGTCTGCAACAATTTGCCATTACTGATGTTGATGATCCCATGTCTTTGTTCATTTCCATCTTGATGGATATTGCAAATGAAACTATTCCGAAGACTTCGGCAGTGCCAAAGCGTTTCAATTTACAATAGTTTACTGATACATGCCAAGATACAACCACAGAGCAAAACAGGACCCTTGAGAGGTTCAAACGTGAACCTACTGGGGATAACCTGAATGCATATCGTATTGCTAGGGCTAAGGTTCGCAGAAAGATCAGACAGCGTAAGGAATCATCTTGGAGAAATTTTGTCTCCATGTTGAATTTACAAACATCGGTGAAATCTGTCTGGAATAGGATTCATGAAATCAAAGGTAAAGAATCCAGTAAAACAGTTCATCATTTGTCTGTCAATGATACAGATTTCATTGCCAATGCAATTGACAGACAACTTTACTCATAAGTCGTCCTCTGCTTTCAGTACAGATCATTTTACATCTGCTCGAAATAAAGCTGAAAAGCAGCCCATCAATTTTTCATCTGAAAATGCTGAAGTGTACAACAGGCCCTTTTCAATGGAAGAATTGAAGGATGCTTTTCGTAGAGTCCATGATACTTCAGCAGGAACAGATAAAATTCATCATCAGTTATTAAAATATTTACCAAAATCATCTTTGATGGTTCTTTTGAATATTTTTTAACGACATCTGGATTTCTGGTGACTTTCCTTCTGGCTGGAGGAAAGCAATTATTATTCCTATTTCCAAGCCTGGTAAGGATCCAACAAATCCTACTAGTTATCATCGTTCGCATTGACAAGTTGCATTTGTAAAACCATGGAACGAATGATCAATCATAGACTTGTCTGATATCTTGAATCCCATAAATTACCTACTAACATGCAATGTGGGTTCAGATCTAGACGTAGCACGGTTGATCATCTTGGTAGATTTGAAACGTTTTGTATGGAAGTTTTCATCCATATTCAGCACTTGATTTCAGTGTTTTTATATTTGGAGAAAGCTTATGATATCACGTGGAAGTATAGGATTTTAAATAATCTCCATGGCATGGGCCTGAGACGTCGACTTCCAGTTATTATTTCTCAATTTTCAAAAGATAGATCTTTTAAAATTCCGGGTGGGGTCTACTTTGCGCGATATTCATCCACAAGAGATGGGTGTGCCTCAAGGTAGTATTCTGTCTGTAACTTTATTTTCTGTGAAAATTAACAGCGTCACACAGTGTTTAAAACCTGGTGTGGATTGCTCGTTATATGTCGATGATTTTCATATTTGCTACAGAAAGTCCAATATGAGTATTGAAGTTTAGAACATCTCATGTAGAGAGCTTTTACACTGATGAAGATGGAAGTGAACAAAGATATGGTATCATCAGCATCAGTAATGGCAAATTGTTGTAAACGAGTGCTGCATCGGTGCCGAAACTGACCCCAATTTGCCTTCTTCAACTTCCACCTTTGAACCCTTTCAAGTGATGGAAGTCCATCATTCTCCAAAATACTTGGAAAGTGGTCACTACCACAATGGTCTGGACCAACTTTCTAGGAGAAATCAATAAAAAGTGAAGGACTACAAAGGGTTACATCTTTAGAAGTGAAAGAACCATTTGCAGAATGAAAATATGTATGACTTTTATCATTAAATAAAAGTAAGTAATTTTTGGTAATTAATTCTTCCATTTGTTTACTTCTAATATAAACATCCTCACATTCCCACAGTGTGGTGACCATTAAAATCTCCCATAACAAGAAAGGGAGTAGGGAGTTGGCCAATACGATCTTGAAGGTCTCTAGGAGTAAAATTAAAATGATTACGAAGTGGCAAGTAAACTGAACATAGAGTTATAGTTTTATGAGCTGTAACTTTTACAGCAACAGCTTGTAAATTAGTATTTAATGTCACTATACACTGAGGAATATTTTCAATAACAAGAATGGAAGCACCACCAGCATGCTCTATTTTTAATTTCTTGAAATTTATGATAGAGGTTAAATCCTCTCATGGTAATATGATCAGTGACTTTCAAGAAAGCTTCTTGAAGACACACTGCAAGAGGATTATGTTTTTGAATTAAAAGACTTAATTCATCAAAATTGGGCCTACGCCCACGGCAGTTCCACTGAATGACTGAATTAGTCATTAGGAGGAAGTATGTCTTGCCGATTTTCTAGATTGTGGGTGATCCTGCGATTAAATATCCATCTGATCATCCAGATCAGCCAAAGATTCAAAAGGATTGTATCAATTTTGTTTCTCATATTTCTTCAGTCGGCCTGAAGAACAATCCTTATTCTGAATTTTGGTGTCTTTTCCTGACTTAGGCTGACTAGGACCTGGCTCCCTAGTTAAACCTTTTGATGGATTTTTAGAATCCAAAGACACCTTCACATATTTAGCAGGTTGCTTTTGAACAGCTTTTGTAGTTTGCTTTTCGGATTTTTCTATGTCTGAAATCTTTTTGTATCTATTCTCACCATTAGACCAAGTTAACTCGGTCTGAATTGCAACATTGGTTGTAAAAACCTCAACTGCAGTGCATAAGATGCAGAAATCTCTACAATTTTTCTTGCCTCATAAAAGGACAGGTGTTTTTCTACTTTTACCTGTTGTACTTGCTTCTCCACTTTTCACTTTGGACACTCACGCGAGTAAGCAAAATGCTGGCCCTTGCAGTTGGTACATGCCACATCAATTTGACATGTCTTGCTGCCATAATCAAATTGACCACAACGAGCACATGTCAATCTCCTACGACAAGTATGTTGGTCATGACCAAACGTTTAACATTTGAAACATCTCAAGGGATTGAGTGTGTAAGGTGCAACATGTATATTCAAATACCCTGCCTTTACCGAATTTGAGAGAGTTGACAAGTTGAAGGTCAAGATCAAAGTACTCGTCGGAACAAGTTCCATTATCTACACGAATACTGATCCGTTTAATCAACACAACACCTTGTGAGGCGAGAGTTGCACAAATCTCATCCTCACTTACTCCCTCCAAGTCTCTAGACCTAATCACTCCCTTTGATGAGTTCAGGGAGGAATGGGGTGTGTCCTGAATTGGTATGTTATATACTAGTTTAGAATTCAGAAGATTTTTAGAATGACTCGGTAGCGGATTCATCAACAAAGAGCCATTCCACAATCGTTTTTAATGGTTTTAAGCTCACCAGCTAAATCTTGAAATCCTTTCTCAATTGCGAATGGAGATAATTTCTACAAGGCCTCGTCATCAGATCCTATAACAAGGAACCTTGGCCAGGTTTTAATGGAAATTACCTTTGACATTTTAATGTTCAAAGACGTAGACTTTTCATCCGAAGATGAAGAGTCAGAAACCTCGGTGGACCCGTTTAAGGGCCTCATCAAAAGGTAATGACATACTTTTAGCCATATTAAAATCTCAACTGATTCATCAATCATGCCCCCACACCTCAGAGTCCAACGAGGGGACATGATGCTGCGGATATCCAGCAGACACCCATGCCAGGGATACATGGCTGATATACTTTGGCAATAAACAAAGAATAAATTACCCAATTGACCACCGCCCCAAAAGCAACAAATACAAATGGTATATAAATAATGCTTGTTCTTGACTATATAAACAAAACAAAGGTGGTTTGCTCTTGAGCTTGGCGTGACCAGCCGATTGATCAGGTCGAGCCTCCCTGACCACCCGTCTGGCTGAACTACAGGCCAAAGTGTTGTGTTGCCAGAAAACATACCTGTGGATATACCCCCCAACCCCACCACCAGGATCCCATTATTCAGCATTACAGGATGCACCTCACGGAAAATGCGTTAGAGACGCTGAATAGCTGATACCATCTATTTATCATCATCATCGTCATCATCATTACCACCACCACCGATACCACCACTATCATTATTACCGATACCATCACTATCATCATCATCACCAATACCACCACTATCATCATCATCATCATCACCGATACCACCACTATCATTATAATCATCACCGATACCACCACTATCATCATCATCACCAATACCACCACTATCATCATCATCATCATCATCATTACGATACCACCTCTATCATCATCATCACCGATACGATCACTATCATCATCACCGATATCACCACTATCATCATCATCATCACCACGAATACCACCACTATCATCATCACCAATACCACCACTATCATCATCATCATCATCACAAAACTACAAACAAGTCGGGCTTCTTAATGTTTATCATTTTAATCCACACCGACACATTTTACAGTTTGTAGATTTGTGCTAATAAGATGTGCTCTCGGAACATCATTATTTAGTCCATTAAACTGAAATGGAGAATGGTAAATATTTATTAAAAACAAAAACCATCGAAATTACTTAATGGTCAAATAAAATCTTCAAATCATCTAATTTTGGGTGTTTATAATTATAGAAGTATGACAGTTCTATGTTCGTGAAATAAATGTGCTTACGAATCGGTATTCAGGACATGATAAACAATAGGTATGTGCATGTACTAATATTTAGGAACTTTTTAAATACTTTTGAAAAATGCAAAATAAGGTTAAAACTATACAGTGTATATATATGTACATATATTTCTTAGAAGACATGTACTTGTATATAGATGCATACACAAATAACACATTGCATTTATAGACGCGCAACTCGACAAATTTTGGGAATGCTCTGGGTCATCTCCTTTCTTTTACGATATTCATTTGTAAGAAAACACAACTGGTATATCAAAGGCCGTGGTATGTACTACCCTTTCTGTGGGATGGTGCATATAAAAGATCCCTTGCTGGGTTTCCTCTCTCATATCTGTGTGGTCCTTAACCATATGTCTGACGCCATATAATCGTAAATAAAATGTGTTGAGTGTGACGTTAAATAAAACTTTTTTTTCTTTTTTTGTAAGAAATTTTATTAAAAACCCAGACATATCTATGAATACATGATGTGTCAGATGCTTAACGAATGCCATCAAAATTTCCACATCCTATTCGTGTACATTAAAGGGACATACCCTAGTTTCAACCCATGAGAATTAACACTAAGTTTAGTTAATCTACAAACCTGTAACACATTGTGGATAAAGTTACAATTGAGTGAAACAAAGAGTCTGTGATTTTGAAATGGTGAAATACCCTCTAAAATAGACTAAACCTCGACTCCATAATTGTTACCTCTCAGACGCACGTGCGTTTTTAAAAATATGAGCAATGCTTTTTGTGATATTAAAAGCACCAGGATGGCCAAAAACACTTCGAATGTACGGAAATGGATAATCTAAACAATAAAATCTAAGTAAAGTATGATTTCAGTAATCAAAAACGGCTCTAATAGTACAAAATATGCCTTAGTGTTTAAAAACTAGGGTATGTCCCTTTAATCCATTTATTCCACACCACCATTAATTACTCGGTTCAGTACAATTTCTGTCAGACTATATTCTGTAAAAAACAAAAAACCCACACCACTATAGAGAGGATCATGTGACTACTAATTTTAGGCAGTGCTCACAATTGACAAGTACCGTGTAAATAAAATCAACACAGGTGGACTACGAATTGTTTTTTCAGTCGGCCACCCTCATGCCAGAACACCGCTTCGTGTTACTGTTATACAAATGGCACTATACCACTTGCAGTTGTTATCAGTTAGTACTATATATTTAACAAGTTACTTCAAACCAGTGGGTTATTTAAATACTACAGAGGTCAGCCTACTTAATCATAAAGAAATATTTCTAAAGGCATATCAGAATTGTGTAGTATGTTGTTGTTAATAAGGAACTATTTCCTAAACCGGACTATATTAAGCCAAGACAAGAAGTATCGACACGACAAATGGTGGTGGTGTGCCTTTATAACGTCAGTTCGTGTCCAGGACATGATATTTCATTGCAACATTTAATTCGAATGTGTTACAGTTTGCTTAGCGTATTCAAACTGATAGCACAGATGTTTTAAAGGGACATTCCCGAGTGTGCTGCAATTTGTAAGATGTTATCGACTAACAGAGACTTTTTAACGATTGTAATTACATATCTAATATATGTTTCTGCATCAAATATTATTGGCTGCATATTAAATGTGTGTCTGGTCGTTCTAATATTTATACTAGGTTAAATTTCATTTTATTTCTTAAAATATTGTGTTTTCGTACGTACGAAATTATTTGAAGACAAATTCCAGTTTGGGCTTCTCACAAATATTAAGACGACCAGAAACACATTGAATATACAGACACTGGTATTCTAAACAAGAAAATATATTTAATATGTAAGTTGAATCGTAGACATATTTTATTAGTCGGAAACATCTTACAATGCAGCAAACTTAGAAATGTCCCTTTAATAGCCAGAGTACTCATCGAACTAGACAGACATTCAAGGACGGTTAATGATCGTTTTCTGCCGTCAGAGATAACTGTAAAGCGAAAACACGGAATTGCTGTCTACCACCGGGTAGGCAGAAATTCCCGCTCTAATACGATAACTATATATTTGACACTAAATACCATTACATTGACCATTTGCGAGTTCAACGATAACAAATATTTAACATATTAACCAATAATACACACACCACAGAACGCTAAATACCATTACATTGATCGCTGATAACAAATTTGAATATATTAATCACTAATACACGCACTATCTAGAAGACGCCCGTCAGCATCTACGTTTTTAACGGGAACATTATTGAAAGGGGGGTCTGTCGTATGTAATCATAGGCGTACGGGCTCCCATTTTTGTAGGGGCAGGCTGGCTTTTGCCCGAATTAAACAAAAATTACCGAATCTGGATAGGTATATTTATTCCTATCAACATTACTACCAAACAGCTATATTGGGGTGTAAACGAATCGCTACGTATTTTTACTAATGAGGGTAGAATGATGGAAATCCACGGTAAAAAGGTCTCAGGTCTCACATTTTCCCCGGATATCTTAAATATTTTGGCCCGAATTTGTGGTTTTTTCTTTCTACCCCCCCCCCCCCCCCCCCCCCTCCCCCGCCGTCTCGTACGCTTTTGTGTATGGTTGGTGATTATGCGAAGTATTTGTTATCAGCGAACTCGAAAACGATCAATGTAATGTTATTTAGCGGCAAACATATAAGGTTATTATTGTATTAGAGCGGAAATCTAGGCATCAATTCCGTGATTTCGCTTTATAATTATCTCTGACGGCAGAGAGCGATCATAACCGTCCAAGTGTCCGTCTAGCTCTCGAAAGGCAGAATATTCGAATTAGTGTTTTAATTGGTCGAATGAAACACCATTTGGACACACGGTAACGTAGCTTTATAAATGCCGACAGCGACCTATAATCAGAAGAGAATGGGATCTAATTTCAATTAGTTTGACTGATCTCTGTATAGCGTAATGGTGGTGTTTAATATTTATTAACTATTTTTAACTTTTACTTACCAAATTATTTCGGTGCCCAAGTCTCCCAGTATGGGGGTGCGGTTGGTGTGGTGGCTGGTGTGGTTGGGTAGTACTGGTTGTAGTACGGATTCGATGGTGGCTTCATGTTCATCACTCGCATGGTGGACAGAACAGTATTTATCATCTGCCGGTAGAACATCGTCATCTCATTGGTTCGTTGGTAGCAAGTACACTGTGCATCCACGGAGACGGTCACGGCGCTTGCGACGAGCACGAAGAGAAACAACGTCGACAACATCATCAAATCTGACTGAAGTTGTAATCTAATGTCTTACGTTTACTTTACATTTCTCTTTATATACCCAGAAAGTGACTGCATCGGGGCAATATTTACACGTGTGTTATATTAAAGGTACACGCACCATTATTTAACAGCGCATGTATGAGGTAATTCTGGATAATAGGAAAGATCATAATGTTTTTTTTAATGAATAATTCAAACAACTATATATATATATTTTCATTCACGGTTTGACTAACATTGGTATATCCAGACTGTTTGGTATTGGGCAATAAATTGAAATTGAAATGGTATTTAGATCCCCCACCCCCCCCACCCCCTCCGCTCCCAATAACAACATACAAAATAACGCACGCTATTTTGTAGCTGTTACATTTTGTGTGAAAATATATTTGTCCTGAAAGTACTTTGTTCCACCAGCTAACTACCCAGTCATCATATTCCACTTATGTTGGTATATAATCGAATTATGTCTACGTAGCCATAAGGGGGCGGGACGTAGCCTAGTGGCAAAGCGCTCACCTGATGCGTGGTCGGTTTGGGATCAATCACCGTCGATTAGCCCATCGGGCCATTTCTCGTTCCAGCCAGTGCACCACGATTGGCATATCAAAGGCCGTGGTATGTACTGTCCTATCTATGGTGTGGTACATATAGACGATTCCTTGTTTCTAATGGAAATATGTAGAGGATTTTCTCTGTAAAGACGATATGTCCAAATTACCAAATGTTTAAAATCCAATAGCCGATGATTAATAAATCAGTGTGCTCTAGAGGTGTCGTTAAACGAAACAAACTTTTAATGTAGCCATAAATCAGAAAATGTTGGGGGGGGGGGGGGGGGGGGGGGTCATTTCAGCTCTATCGCAGCCAGCGCATATTACGAGTTAACAGAATGACGGTTTTCGCCCGGTTGTCCGAATGTCATTTTGAAATACGCTCGGAATATTTTGTGATATGTTTGCAAAATTTTATTTAGTTTAAGCATGGTTAATGTTCGTTAAAAGTGTGGTCAAAGGTTTTCTAATTGCCTTTAACTCTTGAATTATGTAATGAAAGACTTTTATATTTGCAATAGCTGTTTACCAACTTCTGATGTTTCAATTGCATACCTCCAGACGAATGAATGTCACCGCAGGTCAAGGTTAAGGTCATTTAGAATTTAGTTAAAGTTAGGATAAAACGTTTTCTGTTTGCTTTTAATTACTTATTTAATGGATTGTCTTTGTAGTTGGAATGAATGTGCATCGAGTCCCAGTACACTCTAATCCCATGGGCTACGTCTCGCCCCGTCTGTGGAAAAGTGCATATGAAAGATCCTTTCGCCGCTAATGGGCAAATGTAGCAGATATCCTTTGAAGACTACATGTACATGCCACAATTACCAAATGTTTAACCAATAATTAATAAATCAATGTGTTCTAGAGGTGTCGCAAAAAACAAAACAAAAAAACTCGGGCAAATCTGAACCCAATGAAAGGCAGATATCCTATGTGTAAGTTTTACTAATAAAGTTCGAATTCTTTAAGTGATTTATTTAATATTTCGTATACATTTTCACGAAGCGATAGTTTTTTACACTGCACATCTCTGTGTTTATAAGTGTTTGTTTGAAACAGTTTCAAGCTATTAAAGTAACTATTGTAATTATATAATATGCTTTATATGCAATGGGGTTATGAGATGTATTACACAATGTTAATTGAATCTGGTGTTGGATTAATGTCCCTACCTACTTTTAAAATTTTGTAATAGTTATGTAAATTAATAAAAATTTCACTATTCACTACTATATGCCAGCCATCAAGTCACGCAATCCGTGCAACTTTGCCTTTTAAGATATTTTGCATATGTTGAAAATAGATGAAATTCTGAATCAGGAGTATTATTTCTGAAGTTGGCAGAACCACGTATCTTTAAAATGCAGGCTACAACTTACGCAAATGGCTCATTTTTGTCTACTTGTAGAAACAATTGTCTTGTTTTGAGTTAAAAATACCTACACCCCCCCCCCCCCCCCCCCCCCCCCCCCCCCCCCCAAAGGAAAAAAAAAGAAGAAGAAAACTCCCCACAAAAAACCCAAGCAAGCATGTTCATAACACCTGCCTGACACCATGTCCATAAATCTCAATTTGCATGTCATAAACTACACAATAATATGCTTAAATAACAGATACTGTTGTAGTTATAACAAGTTGAGCACGCATGCAGAAAAAAAGTAAATGAACCACCAGGATGTTCTCGTAAATACATGCAAGATGGACGCACCTGCGTAAGACAAATATATGGTAAAGTTGTTTCGACAAATTTAGGTTACCTTTTGTTAAAACACAACAACCAATCCTTAATATTGCAAATGAAAGGAGAAATAACAAAATTGTGGTATATATGTTGCCCTACCTCACATTGATTAATCCCGTCGTTATTAGCAACACACACACACACACACACACACACACACACACACACACACACACACACATATATATATATATATATATATATATATATATATCTATATATATATATTGTGACGGAACATGCTCTTATCTTTTCGCCTGTGGCGATGTTAATTGTTTTAGAGGGCCGTGTGCAGCTTGGTTACGTAATACCCCCGCGCGACGGTGGTAGTCCTGCGTCCCAATACACACCCAGCCCTGGTGTGGAGGCCATGTGGAGAGTGGTTACGTAATACCTCCGCGCGACCATGGTATCTCTAGCGAACTAGGCGTCGATCAGTCTAGGCTTGTAAGAAAATATACCGTCTTGGTCGCTGTGGAAATATACACATCATAAGATTCGGTCCCGCGGACTGTCTCCGGACCAGTCTGGGTTTTATAATAAATAGATAGGATTTTAGATATATCAGGGAGAAACATTGGAAGTATCCAGGGGAAAGGACGTGGTCCAACTGAACGAACTATATTAGTTCAGACCGGACTTGGTAAATATATATTTTGCTCTGTTGTATAACTTTAATGTGATTGATGTGACTTTAAATATTCTAATACTGTATTATACCAATATTCCTTAGACAGTGTCTCCGGTAATCTGACGAAGTAAATTGTAGGCTTCACTGTTCTAATATTTTTATACGAGTATTTGGTAAGATAAAGCTTAGCCGGTCATCCTAGAGGACCTAGGTAAACTGTAGGTTATTGTCTTTATTGTGATATGTACCAGTATTAATTCTGTATTACAAGGTTACTGAATGAGTATTTAAGGGTTAATTAAAAATTAACCAGTTAGGAATAGAGTTGTAATTCCTTTATTAATTAAGTTCCCCTGGCAGCGTTACTCAATTATCACACGTGTGTGTGTTGTATCACGGTGAAGTGATTAGAATATTGTGTAAACTAGACACCTAGTGATTAACTAATTAAGTGATTAGCTCTGGGTTGCTATTATTTTGTTGTTGTTAATTAACTACTGCGGCAAGTACATTTGTCAGCGTTAGAGTTAATACAGATTCCAAAGTGTATTGTGTTTTGTTGTGTTTTCTAGTGAACTAAACGTGCTACATATATATATATTTATATCAGGTCTTATCTCTGATTACTCCTAGAGCCGGGTCACTCGGGTAGTAGCCTGCCCGATACAGAGAGATCTAATAGATATACAGTTAGGAGAGATATTTGGATAATCGTGTTTTATTCAGTTACGGGTATTATAGGATCCCCGTGATATATATATATATATATATATATATATATATATATATATATATATATATATATATATATATAATTATACATATATATATATAAACACACACATGTATATAAAACAAAAAATCATCGCCCACCATTCTTTATTATTTACATACTCATTATTCACAAAGTAATTAATTAATAGCATTTTTAGGCTACTTTTTATGTTCAATATTAATTAAATATTTGCAACAGTTTTCAATTATATTTATATTGTCCAGTTAAGACGCTTGTTGTTGTTTTCTGTAATGTATGATTGATCCTTTGTTTCGATATTTAAAAAAAATAAAAAAATAATTCAAACACTCGTGACTGTTGAAGACCGGGAAATCCTAACCCTCAAGATACATCTGTTTGTCTGAAACTCGCCAAGGCTCGTATCAGACAAACCGTTGTATGTCTCGGGTTGGGATTCCCCTGTCTTCGACAGATACTTATTAGTAGATTCTTTCTTTCTAGACGATTTCTAAATACGCCTGACATCATAGCTCATGTGTTATAGTCCGGGAGCCAAGGCCAGAAAAAAAATGGTTGAGAACAACACCCATATAATGGATATAATTATAAAATTATTTTCACACCCATATAATGGATATAATTTAAACATTATTCTCACATGGTTTTAACTATTATCCATATGTATCCCTTGAATCAATAATTAAGACGTCCTCAGTCAGTGAAGTATATATGGAATCGACATTGCAACGAAGCTACCAAAAGGAAACGACCAGAGGCCATAATCTGGCCATAGAAGATAATTAAGGCTGCAATTGGATGTACACTACAGGTTGTTATCTGAAAGAGAGAATGCTATTGGAATAGCTGAAAACCAGACAGCATACTTTCATCAACCATTTACATATTTACCTTAGTTTTACACCCAATAGCCGATGCGTTGTTTTGTGCTGGGGTGTTAAGAAACATTAATTCATACATATTGTCATCAAATTCACTGGGTGGTGGCTTTATACTCCTCTTAGTCGTTCTATAGATGACCGCCATCGGTGACGTCGTGGTTAGGCCATCAGTCTACAGGCTGGTAGGTACTGGGTTCGGATCCCAGTCGAGGCATGGAATTTTTAATCCAGATACCGACTCCAAACCCTGAGTGAATGCTCCGCAAGGCTCAATGGGTAGGTGTAAACCACTTGCACCTACCAGTGATCCATGACTGGTTCAACAAAGGCCATGGTTTGTGCTATCCTGCCTGTGGGAAGCGCAAATAAAAGATCCCTGGCTGCCTGTCGCAAAAGAGTAGCATATGTGGCGACAGCGGGTTTCCTCTAAAAAACAGTGTCAGAATGACCATATGTTTGACGTCAATGTGCTCTAGTGGCGTCATTAATTAAAACAAACTTTACTTTTTACTTTTTCTGTAGATGACATTTGAAGTCAAACGTAATGGCCCAAGGCATCATTATCTGTAATCTGTACCTGTTTTATTATTGTGTGTACAATACTGGAACCTGTGATCATTTGGCAGTAACCAAATCCATTGATGGAGGGTGACACAGGCCACTACGGCATTGAACCCAATCCAGTCAAAACTGTCTGTTGACTAACTTTCATATGGCAGATCTTAACCAAGAATAGCTTCTTTAGCAGCATATGCAACAGTGCCCAGGAACTGTATGATTGGTGGATTTTTTCCCATAGATTCTGCATTCTAGTATGACTTGGCATACTAATAGAGTATCTAATGCACTCTGCTTTTTTGAGTGATCCTCACATGCCTGTCCTGGGTGTGGACCAAACTATCCCCACTAATATAGTATAAGACTTGTCGCATGGGTAATCTCTTTACCATTTAATGTTTCTTCATTGATATCATTGTTGTATGCTGCTGTTTGTATTAACACATTTGGCCAGATGACAACACACACATTGGACATTATGGGTGATAACACACATATTAGATAGGGCTTGGCAACAACTTCCATTGCCAGACTGGTATTAACTGCTCGAATGTCTTCAGAGGATGGGCATGCCGATAAATTGTTCTGATCCAGTCGAGTGGTGCAATGACATGCTGATCACAATGTCATGGTGAGCACAATATGCTTGGCTGTTTTCACTCGTCCATGTTTAACACGATGTAAGTTTTTGTTTTACCAATCATGATGGCATGCCATCGATCTGTTGCGTTTTGTTTATTCTGAGTAGTTTGAATTGGATCTCTCTCTCTCTCTCTCTCTCTCTCTCTCTCTCTCTCTCTCTCTCTCTCTCTCTCTCTCTCTCTCTCTCTCTCTCAGTGGTCTCCTTCAATGGGTCAATAACCATGCCTTTAATTTTAACGTGAACTTAAAAATCGACTTGCTAGTGGATAACCTCTCATCAGAGTTTTATTTGGCCACGACACTTCTTCGTAACAGGGTGTATGCCACCAAATCAAATCCCATAGACGACAATAGTAACATATGAGGCTAAAACTCATATCTGCAGCGTAGAATTAAACTAATTTCTTTTACAAACAACACACACACACACACACACATTTATCACCAATCACAGGACTTGTGGCATTGACTGCTCTATCAAAAGTTCGGTGCACCTCGATCTGTGACCCAGCCGGAAGTTATTTGGTTTAGTACTACCAAATGTGACACCATATTCAGCAGTTCCTTATGTGATGTCCCTATAGTGATTTTTTTCTGGCATTTAATTAGCTTCTTGAATGAATTTGCTGTTTAAACAATTTGTGTTATACCGGCCTCGTTGGTGTCGTGGTTAATTCATTGGACATACGGCTGGTAGGTACTGGGTTGGCAGCCAGGTACCGGTTCCCACCCAGAGGAAGTTTTAACGACGCAATATGTAGCCCCATGATACTTCAGTAGGACCAGGTTAAATACACTAGCAACTATTAAAACACTTACTCCAATCATCATAGATGATTCTTTTAAACATCCTTAAAACAAATCTGGATTTCTAGTGACCTAGCTTCCTTGTTTGGAGGAAAGCAGTTATTCCTATTCCTAATCCTGGTAGGGATCCATAAAATCTTACCAGTTACCGCCCTAAACACTTTAACAAACTATATATATTTTTAAAAACCCCACCATGGAACGAATGATTAACTGTAGACATGTCTGGTATCTCAAGACCCACAAAATAAGTATAAATTACTGATTTGTTTTTAGAATCCCGGAACGGGTTATAGCTCAGTGGGAGAGCGCTCGCATAAATCGTGGTTTCCATATCTCGTAGCGTCAAAATACCTACATATAATATTGTATGCGTTAGACTCCAACTAGACGCAGTTCAGAAACTTGCTCGGTTGTTACCCAAACATCCCTTACATTTCGTCGTCGTCATAATCATCATCATGATCACCATTATCATCATCATCTCCACGTATACCACCATCACCGCCACCATCATCATTACCATTATCATCATAATCACCATTATCATCCTCATCTCCACCTGTACCACCACCACTATCATCATTATCATCATCATCATCATCATCATCATCGTCGTCATCAGGCCTCAGACCACAATTAATTTCGCTATATGTTTCTATATAGCCTTAGTGGCTATAACATTTTTATTAATATCAGCAGGCCCGTGAAGTTTTGTATGTACCTTTGCCTGCATGGGGGACACATACCCTGAAAAGGACAACCCCTGTTGTCCAGCTCTTTCTCCCAGCATATTGGTTTAAACAGACACACCCTCTAAACCAGGCCGGAGTACACCCATTTTACACAAAAAGCACTACTTTTGCATGGGCCGGAATTACCACAAACAAGTCTTCAATGTCAACAAGTTACACATGTTTACAAACTACATGCTATCCCCTGTCACTTCAGTCAAACAGTTGCCACTTCATAGCTGTCTGCCATGAAATAATCACAGTCAAACAGCAGACTACGCGGTCAAACTTCCGGATTTTGGACAACCAAATGGGAAGATAACTGTAATCTGAGGCCTATCAGTCCATTTTTTCCCCTAAAAACTGGCCCACACTAATGCATTCCAATGATATACATATTAAAGCAATGCTCGGTAAGTATCGGTATGTCACCTTTAAACTGAGAGTATACAGAGGCTGTGTGTTAAAACACCTACCACAGTGCCTTGCCATGGCCAATTTTAGCAATGGAAACTTGAGGGACACCAACTTCAAAATGTAATAACTTTATCAAATTTTGGAATTTCTTCATACAATGAGCAGCTATTTTTTTTCTTCTACATATGTTCTATCTGCACAGTGTTGTCTTGGAAAGATTTTGAAATATTTATAGGAAAAAAAATCAATCATTAGATTTTACTTCATTTTTAATTAAATATTAAACTTAAATTTAAATTTTTGAGAAACAAAAAAATCTAAAACTGTAAAATTTTGCATTTTAGATATGATAAGTGGAGGCTTAGTAAAGATATGGTGACTGAATTCATGATACATTATTAGAAATGTGTCAGAGGGATGGTGAAAGTCACAAAATTGGGGCCATTTGCAACAAATGTTTACACACTAATTTCAGGGAAAATTAGACATGATAGGCCTCATATTCAATTTTGACCTGCTGTATTTACTTAATCTACTTCATTTACTGTATTAGACATGTAGCCACTTTGTAAAAGGCAAAACAGTCCATATAAATGCATATTAATATGAATATGCCCTACAGATATTACTTAGGTATACACCATAATATTTTTTTTGTTGACGACAACTTTGAAAATGAAGATTTTGTCACAAAATGCTGATATAAATCCTACCAAGAGGTACTTGCACCATATTTTTCAGTTTCCAGTGATAACTGTTAACAAGTGTAGTCATGTGCCAGTGTCTGGGATACCTCAGTGTAGTATTTCTTGATTGGAAGGATGTTTGTAGTAATGACCACTGAATATGCATTATGGATTATTCTGCCATATGTATTACAAGCCAAATGTTAACCTTTTTGGCACATTTTCTGCAATAAACTTGACAAGTATACCAGCATCTGATTACTGAACACAATAAATACATTCAGACAGCATAGAATATTAGCCTATTAGATTTTCTAAGGATAAAAAGACCATTTTGAAAAATGACTGAAGTGTGTAATTTACATAAATGTAGGTGAAATGTATTATTAGAGTACTTAATCTTGTTAAAAACTGTATACTATTTATTTAAAGTGTTTAATTACATTTAGTAGTGATATATTCATTATATTTAGATCTTCTGTCCAATTGCAATAATTGAGAAACTCATTAAAATTCAATATGTAAAAAAAATTAAAATCTCAATATTGACTAACAAAATCCAACTTTTGCTCTTTTTTACCAAATTATTAGCTCAAAACTGTTAAAAAATATTGCAACAACCTGTAGTAACATCAGAGGTCATCTTATGCTATTTTGGAGGATACTGAAATTTAAAAGTTGAAAATTTTAATTTTAATTTTTAATAAATTCAAAAAAAATGTTTTTTAATTTAATAAAATATTTAGAAAATAAATAAATTAGTTTTCATATTCCTTGTGGTATGCACAATCAGTCTGTGTAATTTCACCTCTCTGGTTATAATACTTTCATCAGAATCAAGCATTTAACCGGTGTAATGTGTGAACTATATCAGGCCTCAGACCACAATTAATTTCGCTATATGTTTCTATATAGCCTTAGTGGCTATAACATTTTTATTAATATCAGCAGGCCCGTGAAGTTTTGTATGTACCTTTGCCTGCATGGGGGACACATACCCTGAAAAGGACAACCCCTGTTGTCCAGCTCTTTCTCCCAGCATATTGGTTTAAACAGACACACCCTCTAAACCAGGCCGGAGTACACCCATTTTACACAAAAAGCACTACTTTTGCATGGGCCGGAATTACCACAAACAAGTCTTCAATGTCAACAAGTTACACATGTTTACAAACTACATGCTATCCCCTGTCACTTCAGTCAAACAGTTGCCACTTCATAGCTGTCTGCCATGAAATAATCACAGTCAAACAGCAGACTACTTGCGCGGTCAAACTTCCGGATTTTGGACAACCAAATGGGAAGATAACTGTAATCTGAGGCCATCATCATCATCATTATAACAAAACAACATACTATTCGGACTTCATTATTTTTATTGTGTAAGTCCACACGGACACATTTTACAGTCTGTACATTTTTGTTAATATGTGCTCCCGAAACTGCATTATGAAGTCCATTAAACTGAAATAAAGAAGTGTAAATATCTGTTAAAACAAAAACTTAATGGTGCATGTATAATTAGTACGACACTTCTATGATCGTCAGTTAAAGATTGTAACAACAACTCGGTATTAACTATTCAATACATGACAAACTGAATCATAAACAGTTACGGCTTCCTTTTTACTTAGAAAAAAATAATAAAGTATGTACATATATTTCTTACCAGATATATACGTGTTTATGACATACCTATTCAATCTTACTATAATGATAAAGACATTTTCAAAACGTATGATAAATTTATCTTGTATCAGACACATGTGCGTTCTGGACCGGGACTTATAAATGGGGAATTCCCTTTTTATTTTGACTGGAGTTGGCGCCTTTTTTTTTACTGACATCATGTCTGATTTACAAATTACGTCACATCGTATTTGAAACATTATTATCCACATGGTTCAACATAACCGAGTTAATAATAATCATACGAAACACACGTGTAATAACAAGTGTGATGACGTAATTTTGGGAAGCGACGTCATAACATGACGTTGTTTTCTCCAGTCCTATTTCAGATTTTGCATGTGAAATATGACGTCATTTCGTCATCTCCTTCTAGTTGTAGTTAAAATATTTTGAGACGGTCCTTGTTATTCATGAAAAAACCCCCAACAATAATAATAATATGAATAATAAAGAAATTATTACATTCGCGTGTGTGTCATACTGATTTTACTAAACTCGTGTTAGGATTCGTGTATTACCCTCGCTCTCGCTCGGGCAATACAAGAATCTCGACACTCGTTTCGTAAAATCAGTACGACAGAGAATCTCGAAAAATAAACTCTATTTACACAAGAATGAATGGATTTAAGAAAGTGTAGTTATGACATTAAATTAACAAGCGTTCTTGTAAAAGAAAAGAAAAGAAGGTATATAATATATACAGAATTTCACCTACGTTGTTTTCGCTTCCTATTTATTGCAATCTTTTATTTTACGCAAGAAAATTGCACAAAATAAACTTGTGTAATAAATAGGAAGCGAAAACAAAATATGTGAAGTTTTGTATATGTATAGCATATTATATTATATACCCACAATCCAGCAAATTTTGAAAGTTCTCTGTGTCCTTTTCTTTCCGTTCCCCCCTTTTTTATTACGATTTTTAGGTATTATTTATTTTAAAAAAAAGACGAGTGAATAAAAAGATGTAACAGAAACATAAGTTTATAGTAGACCTATGCGTTTATCACACTGGTAGTATTCCGTCTAAAATCATAGTGATTTCACTGGTGTACCATCTTCCAATCAAATGGGAATCAAATCTTAACGCCGCCTCGCTTTGATCTCCATCAAATCTGAGGTGAGCCAACGTCAATTCCTTTTAATGGTGTTTTGATTGGTCGAATGAAATGTCGGTTAAACACGTGGTCATGTTAGATTTATATAAACAGTTACGTGACGTCAGAGTGGCGAGCTACTCTCGATTCACTAATGTCAAAACCTATATTAGCTCTGCCACTTTCTTTTCGACCGACCGTTCAAAATTCCTCAATCAAAATTGCGCACCTTTTCTCTTTGGCATAATTTTGCTCCATTCAAAATTCCATAGCACCACTACCCCCTCCCCCTCCCCCCTCCGCCTGTTACCGACCACGGTCGGGCTGCTGGTGCTCACTTCCACCCCCCCCCCCTCACCTTTCCTGTCCTGGACGGAGGAGCCGGCCGCCGCCTCTTGTGCCCAGGACAGGCGTGCGCTACAACCACTTGTTCTGAATGTGCACGTAAAACCCTATGACCTAACCTGACCTGTCAGAGTGGCCAGTAAGACCTGCCCCAATTTCAGCCAGCAAACTCTTTAGTTGCTTCCCAACATGACCATTTGGTTTATCGTGAAGCGCATAAACCAGTATAGCGGACGTTTTTCCGCTCGGTCTGGCTGAACGCAGCTCTAATTTCTCTATATAGTGTGATGTAATCTGAAATCAATACAATATTAGTAAATATTTTGAGATTTTACGTACCAATTAAGCTTTCCAAGGTGGCATAGTCCCAGGTGTGGTTGGTGTAGTTGGTGTACTGTGGTCGTACTGGTTATAGTACTGGTTGTAGTTCGGGTTAGATGGTGGCTTCATATTCATGACTCGCACGGTGAACTGTATCTATCATCTGATTGTAGAACATCGTCATCTCCTTGGTTCGTTGTTGATAGGTAGCCTACACTGTGCATCCACGGAGACGGTCACGGCGCTTGCGACCAGCACCAATAGAAACAACGTCGACAACATCATCAGAGCTGACTCATTTCGTAATCTAGAGCCTTAGGTTTACTAAAAATACATTTCTCTTTATATATCCAAAACGTGACTGCGTCAGGTCAACATTCACACGAATCGTATATTAAAGGTACACGCACCATTATTTAACAGCGCATGTGTGAGGTAATTCTAGATAATAGAAACAAATATATTAATGTTTGTTTCAGGAGAACGCAGACAACCATGTATATTTTGGTTCACGGTTATTACATGTCTGACATTGGTTATTGGTGAAGAGTCTACACGCACAGAGTATTGGCATTAGACATGGTCATTTCATAGGGTTTAACGTGCATATTCAGAGCAATATGTTGTATCGCAAGCCTGTCATGTGCGCAGGTGTAGACATCAGCCGGCTCCTCCGTCCAGGACAAATAAAAAGGGTTTGTGGGAGTGGGGGTGGGAGTGGGAGCGGGTGTTGTCCGCGCTAGTATGTGCAAGCGAGTACAAACAGCCTGACCAGGGTCGGTAGCGGGCGAGAGTTGGTTTTGGTGCTATTGAATTTGCAAATGTCCCGTAGGATTAAATCCAAAAGGAAAAAGGTTACGTAATTTTGTGAATTGTCTATTTGACGTAGTTGATAGAAAGGAAAGCTCCGTGACTAAAAAAAAAAGTACTGCTGCTACAACACGTTTATATGCACTTGCCCGCAGACTTCATATTCATATACGTAACTTTGTTTGACATCCAATAGCCGATGTGTATTGTTTTGTATGCCAGGGTGTCGTTAAATATTCATTCATTCATTCATTCATTCATTTCCCCACAGACAGGTTTTCACACACCACTCTTTTCATTCTCTTTTGAGTAACAGCACTGGTTGGGAAAATAAAAATCCAAATGTGATTGGTCTATTTTAGTTCCTATCATACCCAAGTTGCGTTCTCTATCAATAAGTTCTCTATAAATGAAAAACAAAAAACAAATTTTGTTCATTCTTCAGCTAATGCTGTTTTTGTTTTTTTTACTCTCATGCAACGTAGTAATAAAGCGTTCGCTCGAGGCGCGGTCGGTCTGGGATCGATCCCCGTCGGTGGGCCCACTGGGCTATTTCTCATTCCAGCCAGTGCACCACGACTGGAATATCAAAGACCGTGGTATGTGCTATACTGTCTGTTGGATGGTGCATATAATAGAATCCTTGCTGCTAATCGACAGCAGGTTTCCTCTCTCAATATCCTTAACCATATGTCCGACGCCATGTAAACATAAATAAAATGTGTTGAGTGCGTCGTTAAACAAAATATTTCCTTCCTTCCATCCGGTAAATGACTGCGTCAACAATTTGTTACAGTTGGCCTAATGTATGATTAAAGGTCATAATATATATGTTCATATTTCCACTTCTGCTTTGGCCACTGTACATAATTCTAGAATATGTTTGCAAAATTTTATTTAGTCTAAACATGGTTAATGTTTGGTTAAAACTTCTGTAATTGCCTTAAACTGAATCTTGAATTGTTTAATGGATGACTTTCATATTTGGCATGGCTAATCACCATGTAATAAATACTGCCAGTCCCAGGGATCTGACCCCAAGGCAAGGTCAAGGTCATTTACAATTTGGTTAAAGGTTTTCTAATTGCATTTTTAATTGTGAATTATTTAATGGATGGTCTTTATATTTAACGAGTCATTACAACATCTAATCCCGTGAATTTGATTCCATGTGAAGGTCAAGGCCATTTAAAAATAATGTAGTTTGTCCTAAACACTTAAACCCATGGCCATTAATGAATGGCTTTAATATTTGGTGTAGGTGTTCACCGGCGTGATAGTGCAATGTGACCACATCACAAGGTCAAGGTCATTTAGAAATAGTATCTGGTTCAAGCTTCTCTAATTGCCTTTATCTCTTGAATTCCTTAATATATGGCTTTCACATTTGGCATAAGTGTTCACCTTGTGAATCTTTCGGCTAGTGTAGTAAAGTTATGATATAATAGTGCAAAATGTGATGCTAACATGCCACTTTGCATGCAGTTAGGCCATCGTGTGTAGAGTAAAACGTGATATCGGACCAACCTGGCAGTGACCCCTGTTGGCCAGGTGACAATTCAAAATGGCCGACAATTAACTATTTCTCACTGTTTAAAAGTGTAAAGTATAAAATATTAGCTCCAATGACATATTTCAGACAATATTATTACTATTTATGTGTTGCTGTTATATATTAATCATTATTTTTGAACAACAAAAGAAACGCGTTTAATCACAAATGCAGTATATACAATAGCCAAATGGCTAAAGGCTAAATATAAATGGAATCGTTCACTTTTTAGAAAAGTGTGAAACTTGACACAAATCTTCTTTTGCTTAGTTGTTTCAATTAAAAAAACCCCAGATATTAATATCTCCCTCTGTGGCTATCATTTTGAATTTCAAAATGGCCGCCACCATTTACAATTTGTACTGAAAATCTCGGATTCTAAGGCACGTAGAACCATGATTCTAAAACCTGTTCTCATGCTTTAATGAGCTGCGAATCAACCAGTGCATATAAAAAGTAGGTAATATATTCGCCATATTGGATTTTATATTTTAAAGATGGCCGTCGTATGTAAACGTTTTCAATGAAAATCTTGAAGTCTAAAGCAGATAGGACTGTGGTTCCAAAGCATATATGCATATTTTACAAACTATAAAGCTGCTAATGTATGTAGATATCTGTATACATATTTACCAACATAAAATTACAATAAAGAAAAATTGGAGATGCATCATGTTGAAATTATATTCAACTAAGTCACCTTTTTTGCAGGTGTTGAAAGTGTGCTTATAACAAAACAAAGTATTATTTATAAAGGTCAAATTTTCGTGTAATCCGTGGTCTAGTGCAGTTAACAAATTTATGAACACAATGAAAATATATTACACCTATTTATATAATACGAACTTACCTTTTAGATCCACAAATTTAAGTACCCGATAAAGGATTTCACAGTAGTTTGAATTGGTAAAGGGAGAAATTTGTTTAACATGCATATATCCAATTAAATTTGACGCACACCGACCCTGCAAATGGCCTCTGATATTTCCAGAGACTAATTCTATTACAAAAGTGTATGTGCATTTGATTACGTTGCTGGATCAATATGACTGCATATTAGAGCTTCTACCTTTGGACTCAGTAAATCAGTGTGTCTCTTACTATTACACTTATCAACACAAAACGTTTGGCAAAAATGTCACATGACAATTTGGTGACAAGATATGAATTACTGAAACAGATAATCATCAGTTATACATTTAGTCTGTACACAATAATGAACATAATAATTCATATGCCTTGTACCCCAGTACTGCACTTGATATTGTTACATGGGGAATTAGGTATGCAGAATCTGCGATGCTTCTTTTGTGGCTTAATGACCTAGTCTGAAAATTATGAAAACTAGAAATTGTAGTTAATGGCGGTCATTTTAAAATTAAAAATGGCGGCCACCAGGTGGAGATATTAATCTTTTTATGTCCTAATTTTAAATTGTTCCACAATGATACAGATCACATGTGCCAAGTTTCATTGATATTTTGCCTTGGCCACTAAGCTAATGCAAGGGTATTTGTGATTAGACGCTTTTTTTTTTTTTGACAGTATATTCATATATTATTTCCAAAAATAATGATTAATATATAACATCAACACATAAATAGTAATTATATTGTCATTGGAGCTAATATTTTATATCTTGCACTTTTAAATGTGATGCAAAAAGAGTAAGAATACTTTGGATTGGTGAAATGTTTGTAGCACCTGAACTTGTTTTTAAAATTATAAAACAAAGAATAATTGTTAATGCATTTAAAAAAGGTTTAATTAGTGACGCTGTACCAGTAATTGGGCACGAAAAGTAAATCAATTAGGAATGATACATAATCACTATTAAAACATTATAAAATAATAAAGCATAGTATAAAGAGTAAAAAAGAACAGAAATCACAAAAATTGTATAATTATTAGTAAGTGAAAATATAGTGAGCTATAGAAATTCATAGATTCAACGAATTATTCAGAATATAAGAAGCTACATCACTTACTGGTTTATACATGAATTATTCAAACATTTACCTGAGTGCAAGTGAGTTCCGTCAGTATTTCTCCGGTCTGGCAGAAGTTGGTCAGGGCAAACACCACAGTAGCAACATGCTTACAGTGAGCAGCAGGTCTTTGTCCCGCCCCACACTCGCACCGAGACTCTTGGATAACTCCGTCTGGATTGAGGGATACATCCACCTTGTAGGAAGTTGACTTCCTCATCTCGGCCCAGACTGTCGAGGATACAAACAGCAGTTGTCTAAAAACTCCAATCTACAAACAAATTAAATATATATACATATGAGTCATTCAACAGAAAGGGGAAAAACATGCAATATTTCACTGACAAATAGTTGGCCACCAGTAATCTTTGACCCATCTATGACATCAATATACCCACTGATATAACTTTATTAAAGTTATAAAGTATAAACATAGGAAAAACAAAAGTTCATTGTTTAGATGCCTTTTTTTTCTTTCTTTTTTTTAACACTGGAATCCAAAGATTTGTTATTCTAATAAGTACAGTGCAAGCATAATATGCAAAACGGTAACCAGTCTTTTATTAGTAAGGTTGCATGTCACTATTTACAAATACTTTAAATGTGTAAATTATTAATTTAATTTATAAAATATGACATAAATTGCAAAAAAAATATTTAAAAGGTTTAGGAACACAGTATCGTGAAATAGACAAATTTAACAAAGTATTCAAATTGAAAAATTACCATTATGGTGTGTGTGTATGTGTTGGAGGGGGGGGTGGGTGTGTGTGTGTGTGTGTGTGTGTGTGTGTGTGTGTGTGTGTGTGTGTGTGTGTAAGCCGTAAACTTTAATACATGTACACTTTAAGCTAATACAGGTTCTTGTTTCTTTTCTCTTTTTGTTTTTTGAGGGGGAGGGTGGGTGGGCGAGTTCCCATTCATAAGTAAATAAATAATGCTGTTTATTATTGTAATATCTCGGTAAAATCTCGGTAACAATTATTTCAAAATTTTAAACTGATGAAAATTATTTGCATTTTTCTAAACAAACCATAAAGTATGCCCAATGAGCCTATCTGTTGTGTAAATTGACAAATTGATTAAACAAGATCTCAGTATGAACAATGTACATGAAAAAGTTAATTATTTTAATTTACTGGGTTTTTTTTGTTTTATCAACAGTTAAGATTTTAAAAATATTTTAGAACCCCTGATTGTTACGGAAATTTTAATTTGGTAATAACAAAGAAAGGTGTCTAGCCGCGATACGTTCTTTGTTTACAGTAACAATGAGTATACACACTGACTTACCTTGTGATCAACTCGTTTTCTGCCAGAAAGTCTAGCTGATAGCCGATATGTTCGCTGATGTAGTACTTTCAAAATGTATTTGCTGAATACGATTACCTAGCCTCCTTTGTGTTTCTCCAGAGCATCGTGCACTTCCGGAACTCGGTTGCATAACGGCGACCTCTATCGGAATAGTACTCGGTGTAAGCCATTGGCGGCCATTTTAAATTATGACGTCACGTGGCCAATATGAGTCAACGCCAGGTTGGTCATATATCAAGTTTTACTCTACACATGATGACCTGGCATGCTAGTATCACATTTTGCACTATTTTACCACTATATGTACCAACTCTACTACACTGTTACGATCATTTGGTTAGTTAGTTTGTTCATTTCTGAAATTACTTTTAAGTTTAACGTTTGGTACGTTTATTCACCAGATCAATCTAATTAAAATTAGCTCCACTATTACATGTGGATCTAACAGCAGCCCGTTGGAGCTCATGTCCAGTTGATCTTTCATTCGACCAATCAAAACCTTACTTGCAAAACCATGCCAGTGATTTGAAAATAATTTGAAAACATTCGGGATTATGCCGAGGGTATACGATATGATTCGGGTGAATTACGAAGTATGCCGGAAACTAATTTCAATATAAAATTAGTTTCAAGACGGAAAAAAAAAACCCGTTATGGTATAGACATAAAATCTGTTTATACGTGTATACAATCCAGAGTTTATTACTGCACTTTCCCCCCTGTTTTTTAATGTTGAAATAGACCAACAAGTTCGCCTATTACATAAATAGTCTCGCCCGATATTTTTAGAATTTGTATGCTCCCGAATAACGCTATAAACGGCGAAGTGTAATTGGTCGATATTTGAATTGTTATTTATAGATGAAATGTCACCTGGACATGGGAGTCCACGCAGTGCTGTTAGGTCTACCCTGGTAGATCTAACAGCACTGCGTGGAGCTAATTTTAATCAGATTGTTCACCAGATGAGTCTTGTAGCATCACATGTTCAGTAGAATCACTGTGATGTCAAGGTTAGGTAATTTGGAACTTTGTTAAGTTTCTCTTGAAGCTTTCAACTTTTCAAGGATTGCTTCATATTTGGTATCTGACCCCATCGTAAGATCAATGTAATTTTAAACAGTCAGGTTTATAAGTTCTCCCTTGTAATTTTCGAATCCTTTCGTGGATTGCTTTAATATTTGGAATATATACTACTCAAAAGAATTTAAGGGTCAAAAATTTATAACCAAATAAGTTTCAGAGTGTATTAGATTGATGATGTAAACTACACCAAAAATTTAATTTATTGTTCCATATTTACAAAAAATCACAAATAAACGTCACTGTATACAAGAAAGTCACATGACATGCTGTCAAAGTTGAAGGTTGTCAAACATGGATTTTACACATTAGAACATTCGTTTAATAGTGTGTGAATCCACCCCTGGCGCGAATACACTCGACACATCGTTGCCTCATGCTGTTGATCAGACGTCTGAAGAACTCTTGGGGAATGGCCTGCCACTCTGCCATAAGAAGTTGACCCAGATCATGAAGGTTGGCCGGAGGGGCATGGTTATCCCGAACTCTCCTGCCTAATTCGTCCCAGGCGTACTCTATTGGGGCCAAGTCAGACGAATATGCTGGCCAATCCATCCTGGCGATACCTTGTTGTCTGAGAAAGTCCGTTACCACCCTGGCGCGGTGGGGTCTGGCATTGTCATCCTGCAGAACTGCCCCGCCGCCAATCTGCTGAAGGCCTGGGAGAACCAACGGCCGGATAATCTCATTCAGATAGCGGATTCCATTCAGATTGCCATACACCACATAGAGGGGGGTCCTGTGGTGGATAGAGATGCCGCCCCACACCATAACGCTGCCACCACCAAACCGGTGACGTTGTCTAACGTTAACGTCAGCGAAGCGCTCCCCAGGACGTCTGTAGACACGAACCCGACCATCGTTGAACTGGAGACTAAACCTGGACTCATCAGTGAACATCACTCGACCCCTCTGAACACGTTGCCACCGCAGATGAAGTGTGCACCAGTGACGTCTGGCCGTTCTGTGACGTGGTAGGAGTGGTGGTCGAACAACCTGGCGACGGCAGCGTAGATTATTGGCTCTCAGACGATTGCGTATGGTTTGATCAAGACACTCGAGTTCCAGTCGCAGTCCGCAGATTGTCACGTAATCGGCGTGCAGTGGTTGTGCGTTGACGTAGAGCCATATTGGTGATGTAGCGGTCCTCTCTATTTGTAGTGCTTCGGGGTCTTCCCGAACGTGGACGATTTCGAACAGAATTCGTTGCTTGGTACCGTTGCCACAGTCGGCCAACGACACTCTGACTGACACCAAGTCTCAGAGCAACATTTCTTTGCGTATTGCCATCCTGAAGCCAAGCAATAACCCTTCCTCGATCTTCGATAGTCAGTTGACGTCGTACCATTGTCGAATTTGGAGTGTACACCGTACACAAACGCAAGCTCCAATTATACAGAAATTCAGCATTGGGAACATGGAATACACATGCTAAGCGTGCAAATGAAGCGCTTTGTGAAAAAGCAAGTTATGGGCACTTAGCAGACCTTTCGCTTTCGCCCTAATTTACGTGCAAATGTAACATGTTTTCGCCATTAAAACTAGTCGACAGTGTCAATGACAGTGGATTTTAATTCATTTATGGGTTGCTTAGACCCACTTTCGTCAAAATGGAACAATACCATGCGTGACATTATGGTCTAGCTAATATAATTGACATTCAGAAAATAATGTCGAAAATATCGTCTGACCCTTAAATTCTTTTGAGTAGTATATATGATTTTCATTAAATTGCTCATTCCTGTGTTTATATGTACCTGATACAAGAGCTAGGTGGAAAAAAAAATCTATAAAGAAACTTAATTGTTTGAAATAGTTATAACATAACCTTTTAACTGGTTATCTGCCACTTAATTCTGGGCAGGATCTAGCTTAGTCGGTAGAGCTCTCGCCAGAATCTCTAAGGATCGAACCACCTCAGTGGACCCAGTCTCTGGTATAGGTTTCCCCGGCCCAAGACTTGTATATCAAAGACCATGGTATGTGCTGTCTTATGGAAAAGTGCATATGACAGATCTCTTGCTGCTAACAATGTCAAAAATCAAATGTTTGACATCTAATTGCCGGTCGATGATGAATAAATCAATGTGTTCTAGTGGTGTCGTTAAACAAAACAAAGCACTCGCATGATGCGCGGTCGCTCTGGTGAACCCATTGAGCTATTTCCACCCATTGCACCACAACTGGTATATCAAAGGCTGTGGTATATGCCATCATATCTGTGGGATGGTGCAGCGGGTTTTTTCTCAAAGACTTTATATCAGAATTACAATAGGCGATGATTAATAAATCAATGTGCTCTAATGGTGTTTGTTAAACAAAATCAACTTTAACCTGCTGGGCGACTCAGCCTTTTAAGATCTTTGCAAAAAAGGCAGTATACTTTTAAAAGTTAGCTGAAAACGTACCTTTAAAACTAGGATACAATTTCGCAAACGGCTCCTCTGTGAATATGACTAGAAACACATGTCTCGGTTTCAGTTGAAACGACCCATCCCGTCTTTATTTCAAATACACTAATCAAAGTTTGTACTTAGACGAATAATTCTGCAGCTACGGCCTATATAAGTATGTACAAGGTATCAATAAAACCTTTAAAAGTACTTATGAGTATAGGTTTTAAACAACATCTAGGTCAACATCCAACAGTTTTTCAAAATGACATCAATATTCCAAGAAATAATGTGTAGAAAACGTTAAAAAAGAAACAAGAAACAAAAAACAAAACAAAAACACAAAAAACAAAACAAAACAACAACACACGTTTAGTTTGAGTTTTTTTTCAGAATATTGGCACTCATGAAAAAGTACCTTATGTTACATCGCTCAAATAGAAGCATCTTTCAAGTAATATGTGTGAATATATATATATATATATATATATATATATATATATATATATATATATATATATATATATATATATATATATATATCCACTTTCATTATATAATTATTATAATTATATGGAGATCCACATATTTCATTGAAGGACAATTCATTGTGAAAGCATACGAAGACTTAAAACGAATGAAAATCAGGATTACTATTGTTGACCGATTTGGAAAAGGGCTTTGATTCGATTTTAATGAGACCCCTAAAAACAACACAATAACAAAACAAGCAAACAAACAAACAACAGCAACAAAAAAACAACAACAACAACAAATGGTCACGTCATTTGTGAATGTTAGCCAAACATTTGCTGGCTGAACTTGGGGCTGCTAAAGCAAAACATGTCCTCCCAACAAAGTTTCTTATCTCCTAAATTTAAGAGCCATAACTCTGAGAAAAATGAGTAAATCACAATGGATATGCAACTTGATATGTACTAGTACATAATATCAGCTCAATATCTCAAGGCACTGTGGAAAAAACCCATCCAGCAAACATGTTGTGGGACAGACAGACGGACAGACATAAGGACGGAGATGAAACATATAGTCTCCCCCATCCCAGTTGGACTGAAAATATAAAACTTTAGAACATTTTAGATTTGGTGCATCAATTCCTATTATATGTTTTATGTTGTATATTTTAGAAAATGAACACGATTCAGATCCTTTTAACATCGAAAGAGGCTGCTGAAAAGGGGACACTCATTCATTATATTTATTTATATTAATGGTTGACATCCAGTATAGCCGCCCCTGCGCGTGCTGTAACCTCACCGTGGTGCAGGGGTGTAACATTCTCTTTGAGAATGGCCAATACAGCACAAAATTGAAATTTTGAGTAAAAGTCAGTATCTATCTGTGATATTTGTGCTTTTTGTACAGTTCTTTACACTGGGTTTTTATTTAAATCTTGAATTTTTATATTGATGTTGATCATCACTTTATTTGTTTGCATACCCAATAGCCGATGCATTTTTCGTGCTGGGGTGGCGTTAAACATTCATTCATTCCAATAGCCGATGGTTTATAAATCAATGTGCTCTAGTGACCAGTGTGTTAAACAAAACAAACAAACAAACAAACTTTAGTTATACAAAGCGTCAGTTTTGTAGAAGATACTCTTTGCACTTTTGTAACACGTAACACATGCATGGATGAATGTTTAACGACAGCCCAACACACACACACACACACAGAGAGAGAGGGAGAGCGAGAGAGAGGTAGAGGGAGAGAGAGAGAGAGAGAGAGAGAGAGAGAGAGAGAGAGAGAGAGAGAGAGAGAGAGAGAGAGAGAGAGAGAGAGAGAGAGAGAGAGAGAGGGAGGGGGAGGGAGAGGGAGGGAGAGAGAGGGATGGAGAGAGAGGGAGGGAGGGAGAGGAAGAGGGAGAGAGAGAGAGAGAGAGAGAGAGAGAGAGAGAGAGAGAGAGAGAGAGAGAGAGAGAGAGAGAGAGTCAGTCGGCAACCAACTATATCCTTTCTCGTTTGGTTCAGTAAAAAAAAAAAAAAAGGTTTCGTTTAATTTACGACACCACATGAGCACATTGATTTAATAACCAACGGCTATTGGATGTTAAACATCTGGTAATTCTGACATAAACATCTGGTAATTCTGACATAGTCTTAGAGATAACAGCCGCAAAATTTTTCCAGTAGTAGCAAAGGATCTTTTATATGCAACATCCAACCATCCAACAGATGCATATACCACAGGCTTTGATATACCAGTCGTGAAACGAGAAATAACATATAAAGACATTGTTTGATTGAAAAAACTGCAGCACAAGCCACATAGGTTCCATCTCGAGATCAGTCGATAATATATAAACAGGAATGTAATCACGGTACCCGTCTTGAATTTCCATAAAATGCTGTTCACTAGTATAATATGTAACATCATCTGTTCGATTCCAAGGTGGTAAAACAAAATATCGGCTACAGCGAGGCTGGAAACGCATCAAAACTTCTTACTGCGAAGACCAAATGTGACGACAATATTCCACCTCGCATAAAAGAAGTTCATATAGTTGTTATCAAACACCGTATTAGGGGGCGAGACGTAGCCCAGTGGTAAAGCGCTCGCTTGATGCGCGGTCGGTTTGGGGTCGATCCCCGTCAGTGGGCCCATTGGGCTATTTCTCGCTCCAGCCACTGCACCACGACTGGAACATCGAAGGCCGTGGCATGTGCTATCCTGTCTATGGGATGGTGCATGTAATAGATCCCTTGCTGCTAATCGAAAAGAGTAGCCCATGAAGTGTCGACAGCGGGTTTCCTCCCTCAATATCTGTGTGGTCCTTAACCATATGTCCGACGCCATATAACCGTAAATAAAATGTGATGAGTGCGTCGTTAAATAAACCATTTCCTTCCTTCCTTTAAACACCGTATTATGTGCAGGACGTTTTGATAATGCTTTGATCGCGGTAATATACTGACGATAAAGCTTTGCACGTCTAGCACCCAAATTAGGGTTCCTGTGCAGCATTATAGCCCTACAGGCTCTCCACGTGTTCTAAAAGCACCAAGACAAAGCCCAAGTCTCTGGTTGTGTATAGGATCTAAGATAGGTAAGACCCGTTTACTGCTGATCCATACACGATACACATCAAATTTTGATCTCACTAGAAATCTATAGAGAAGGAACATAACCTTTCGGTCAGCTCCCTATTCTGTATTGCCAATTTCCACCTTCCAAGGTAATTTTGTCTTCTACGGGGCGGGACGTAGCCCAGTGGTAAAGCATTCGCCTGATGCGCGGTCGGTCTAGGATCGATCCCCGTCGGTGGTCACATTGGGCTATTTCTCGTTCCAGCTAGTGCACCACGACTGGTATATCAAAGACCGTGGTATGTGCTATCCTGTCTGTGGGATGGTGCACATAAAAGATCCCTTGCTGCTAATCGAAAAAGAGTAGCCCATAAAGTGACGAACGCGAGTTTCCTCTCTCAGTATCTGTGTAGTCCTTAACCATATGTTCGACGCCATATAACCGTAAATAAAATGTGTTGAGTGCGTCGTTAAATAAAACATTCCCTCTTTATCCAGAAACAACCATGGATCTAAATGACGACTTCTTCTCTATTAGATATGCACAGAGAGAGAGGTGTTTTTTTGTTGTTGTGTTTTTTTGTTTTTACATACCCCTATACCATTAAGGTATCGGGCATTAGATATGGACAGATACTTTTTTTTAACATTGAGAAGCTAAAACCGTTGTGAGTTTAATTGAGACAAACCTGCCATTTACGTCCAATGATACCGCTAATGGACGACTTGTAACAAATCTGAAAATCGCTGTGGTAAACACTTGGTGATTCTGTTGATTTCACAGAAAATAGAGTAACCGCAGTAGTATGCTGCGTAAACTTTAAGGTACACCCATCTCTGGCGAGTGAGAATAAGATAAAGTGGATCACACACTTACTTTAAAAGACCTATCTTTTAAACATTTTGAAAGTCGACCGCTTAGTCCTATGACATGGAGGTCTTTTAAACTCCCATATGTCCATGTAGTTTAATAAGCTTTCTGCAAATAACAAATTAAAACTTTTTTTTTTTTCTTTTTTTTTTATATACCAGACTATGGTTGATCATTCGTTCCATTAGATTTACAGATGCCACTTGTCAAAGCAATAGGGCGATAACAGGTAGGATTCGTGAAATCCTTATCAGGGTTAGGAATAAGAATAATAATTGCTCTCCTACTGTCCTGATTTTATTAAAATTGTATTAAAGAACCATCAGTTGATTTATGTAAACGTAAGTGTTTAAAGGGACATTCCTGAGTTTGCTCCATTATAAGATGTTTCCAACTAATAAAATATGTCTACGATTACACTAACATATTAAATATATTTTCTTGTTTAGAATGTCAGTGTCTCTATATTCAGTGTGTTTCTGGTTGTCTTAATATTTGTAAGAAGCCCAAACTGGATTTTGTCTTCAAAAATATTTTAGGAAATAAAATGAAATCTAACCTAGGACAAATATTAGAACGATCAGAAACACGTTTAGTATACAGCCACTAATATTTTATGCAGAAAAATAGATTTGATATGTAATTACAATCGTTAAAAAGTCTTTGTTAGTCGATAACATCTTAAAAATTGCAGCAAACTCAAAAATGTCCCTTTAATAACTGGCAATGGATTTTATCTGGTCCTACTAAAGTATACTCTTCAAAAAAAGCAACGCAAAAGGGTACAAATGGGTTATAACTCCGATTTTATGTTTCCTACCGGTTCATGCTTTGTGAATATAAGGTCATTGCATGTCCCAAACACATTCCCACGGTTACATTCGATAAAACGCAGCTACTGTAGCCCGGTAAGTTCCAAAATGTGAATATTCGCAAAAAACGCAGCCACGTGCAAACCATGTCACCACTGCACGTGCGTTGTCTGCACGTGCAAACATGAACACCGACAGTATAAAAGTGCAGGGTGTTCGCTTGCCTGGCCTCTGTATCTGGCCGACAGTTGACAATCCAGGACATGCCACGTCTCAAATGAACCGCAGAGAAAACAATGCCATCGGCCGACTATACGCAGGCTTAAATCCAGAACGGCCGTTGCAAGGGCATTCCATGTGTCCCCAAGCACCATCTCCAGACTGTGGTAACCGTTACCAGCAACATGGATCAATACGTGACCTCCCTAGATCCGGTCGAAACGGGGTCACTACCCCCGGGCAGGACCGCTACATCCGGGTACGCCACCTTCGGGAAAACGATTGACTACTGCCACCTCCACAGCCGCAGCAATACCAGGTTTGCGCAGGATATCCGACCCAGACCGTAAAAAACCGCCTACGTGAGGTAGGAATTCGTGCCAGACGTCCAGTTCGAGGTGTCATCTTAAATAACAACACCGTCGACTCCGACTGCAGTGGTGCCAGATTCATCGACAATGGCCTCAACTGCGATGGAGACAGGTGTGGTTCAGTGACGAGTCCCGATTTCTGCTCCGACTCATGATGGAAGATGTCGCGTGTATAGGCGTCGTGGTGAACGTTATGCGGCAAACTGCGTGCAGGAAGTGGGACAGATTCGGCGGGGATAGTGTCATGGTGTGGGCAGCCATCTCACACACTGGCAGAAACTGACCTGGTCCACGTGCAGGGCAACCTGAATGCACAGGGCTACATTGACCAGATCCTCCGGCCACACATCTTTCCAGTTATGGCCAACGCCAAACGCAGTGTTCCAAATGACAACGCCATGTCACCCTCACACAGCACGTCTCACAACGGCTTTCCTACAGAACAACAACATTAATGTCCTTCCTTGGCCATCGATATCACCGGATTTGAACCCAATTGAGCATCTATGGGACGAGTTGGACCGACGCCTCCGACAGCGACAACCCCAGACCCTGCCCGAGCTGGCAGCAGCCTTGCAGGCCTAGTGGGCCATCCCCCGGGACGTCATCCGTACTCTGGTTGCTTCAATGGGCAGGCGGTGCCAGGCAGTTGTCAACACACGCGGAGGCCACACCCGGTATTGACTCCAGATGACCTTGACCTTGGTGGTGTGTCCTATCACTTACTCACAATGGACTAGAGTGAATTGTGAACAATCCTGCAACATTTGGTAATTATCGGACTCACCATTCAATAATTAAATCAATTCTCCAAATGTTACGACAATGTGGTTTTGCGTTTCTTCTTTTGAAGAGTATATAATGGGCTCTATGAAGAGCATCCTACAACTCCCTCACAAAGAAGGGAGTGTTCAGATGAAACATTAATGGGCTGCTTGGTGAAGATGAAATTATTCGAGTTCGTTATGTGATCAATATTGTATGACATTCTTAATTTTGAACTTTCCCAGATATAGTATTATTCAATTCCTTGTCGCCAACAACCTGATACTTATCAATGCAAGAAATATAATGAAATAGTCAATGGTTGCGTACTTGGATGCAATCTTGAAATGCTGAATTAACACAAAGTGGATATTAAGGGCATAGGCATACGGACTCCCATTTTTGATGAGGGGGAGTGGGGAGGCGGCTGGCTTTTGCCCAAATTAAACAAAAATTCCCGAATCTGGATAACAACATTTATTCATATTAGCATTACTGCCAAACAGCTATATGTGGTTGCAAACGAATCGCAACGTATTTTTACTTGGATTATAATTAATTTTAAGGATAGAATGAATGAATGAATGAATGAATGTTTAACGACACCCCAGCACAAAAAATACATCGGCTATTGGGTGTCAAACTATGGTAATGCAAATAAATAAAGTGATGATCAACATCAATATAAAAATTCAAGACAAACAAAAACAGTGTAAAGAACTGTGCAAAAACACAAATATCACAGAATTTTACGAATACTGAATCTTACTAAAAACTTCAATTTGTGCTGTATTGGCCGTTCTCAAAGAGAATGTTACACCCCTGCACCACGGTGAGGTTACAGCACACGCAGGGGCTTAAAGGATAGAATGATGAAAATACACGGCAAAAAGGTGTCGGGTTAGGACATTTTGCCCGAATATCTGTATCAATTTTGCCCGAATTTGAGGTTTTGCACCAGCAATAGCAAAAGCCAGCATGCACCCCGCTGTCCTGTACGCTTATGATTAAGGGATTTTATTGTTGTTTTTGTTGTACAAGTATAAACGTATTCCTCTTGGATTACTGACAAGTTTCTATCAATATATATCGTACTTCCTAGGAATGTTTGTATATTACCTGGTACATTTAAATTTTCAAAGCTAAACGTTTGTTTTATTTAACGACACCGCTAAAGCACATTGATTTATAGATCATCGGCTATTGGATGCCAAACATTTGGTAATTCTGACATATTATCTTTTTAAAATGTTGAATAATAACAAACTAAAATAGTAGCCTTTTCCCCATACATTTTATTTCATCGTTTAAGTGAGGTCTTCCTTCGTTCACTCATCTTCATTATGTACGGCTACAGACATCAATCCTGTAAACGATGCTGGGACGATGCTTGCCGAGTCACTTGGTCGAAATTTTCACCACCGAGGGTGTACTTTTTCTATCCCACATAACCGCATATGATGGAGTGTTTTCTCTCATGCATTCGGTAAATAAACCATTATTTTACACAAACAGACAAAGATGGCTGAACACGTAACTTTTTTATTTGACAATTTTATCATAAATGAACTACACTATCGTACTTGCCGTGTTTGTTTCGTGTTTAACTCTATAAATTAACAAGATAGCTTTTAAAATGAAGGTTTCAATAACAAAATATTAATTTAAAACTGTGTCTTATGAGCTGGTTACCACCTCACATTAATATGACGCCATATATTACCAACGACGTCATGTTAAACGCAAGCCCGTAATATCCCATGTAAGATATAGAGATTACTACACGAGCTTGTGTGTCGTACTGATTTTACGAAACGAGTGTCAGAATTATTGTATTATACATGATTCCTGACACGAGTTTCGTAAAATCAGTACGACTCACACGGAAGTGTAATAATTTCTTTATTTTCCGCATTATTATTGTTGTTTTCTTTATGAATAACAAGACACAACTCAAATGTTTCAGCCACAACTAGAAGGAGACCACGAAATGAGGTCATATTTCAAATGCATGATCTGAGCTAGGACTGGAGAAGCAACGTCATGTTATGATTACGTCATTACACTTGTTATTACACGTGTGCTTCGTATGATTATTATTAACTCGGTTATGTTGAACCAAATGGATAATAAAGAAATTTCTTACATGACTTTCTTTCATGGGATAGCTCTGTTCCATATACCTGAGGATGATAGAAAATACATTAAACAAGGTTGATGGAAAAAAAAAAACACCAAACACATTATTATGCCATGTTATATTATCTAGGGGTTTCTTTTTCCTTTTTAAAATAATAACTTTATTTGTTTTAGCCCAAGAAGTGTGGTGTAAATGCATTTTCTGTAGTATATGGGAAAAAAAAAACCCCCCACACACAAAACTCCCCCCAAAAACATGAAATGTATCACCATATACACAGTGAGAAGGAAACAAAACTCGCCGATGGATAAACACAATACAATACAAATGTTACTATTATATATACAAGAATGTAAACAATGATACTAGAGTTATTTTAAGAATAAATGAATGTATTATTATATACCGACTTCCAAATTAAACGATACCAAGATAAATTGATTTAATTTCCTTTATAATTCGGTTAATGGAAATAAAATGGTATCTTTCTGCTTTTATGGAATAAAGTTGTGTTCCCAACACACCAAAACACCACTCTTATGAATATATATGTTTGAAATATGAATAAATCTCAAAGCTAGATCTGGGAGGTATACCGAATATATCGTTCAGTATCGCTATCGTGTCAATACCAGTTTACTGTACCGTGTATATATCAAACACTAACGCAAAATGGCTGCCACAAAGAGCGTGTGGACATAATATTTTCAACGAGTTGAAAGAAAAACGAAAAGTATTATACTATAACAATACAAAATTATAGAGCTCATAGGGATATAGTATTAAATGTTTTTAAAACTATACCTCTAGAGCACATTTCTTTATTAATCATTGACAAACATGGTAATTCATAACACGTAGTCTTAGAGGAAATCCTGTAGGATGTATACTACCAAATCAAATCCCATAGACGACAATAGTAACATATGTGGCTACAACTCCTACCTGCAACGTATCAACCGACATAAACGCCACGGATATAAATACTACCACCCCTTACACTTAAAGTGAATCAGAAAAAAATGGGTGTCAAGCTGCTCGTTTCTGAGATAACGGGTAGCGTCTATGACTACCCTAGTTTCGCACAAAATTCGAGTACTTTTTTTTACAGGTACCCCATACATGTTTCAAGCACAACGCTACTTGACACATTGGTACTAGATGAAATAAAATTGCACATTTTCTTTACCCAGATGAAACTATTATTTTTTACAACCAACACACTCACATTTATAACCAATCACAGGACTTGTGGTGTTCACTTCTCTATCAAAAGTTGGGTGCACCTCGAACTTTGACCCAGCCGGACGTTATTTGGTTTAGTACTACCTGTACACCTGTAGCAGCAAGGAATCTTTTATATCCACCTTCGCACAGACAGGACAACACATACATACCATGGCTTGTGACATATCAGTCGTGGAGCACTGACTGGGACAAGAAGAAAAAAAGACAATGGTCCACTGAGGATGTTCAAGCCTACAACGCATTCACCCCAGACGACATAACTAGTACAGATACAGTACGATGGAATGCTCATAGAGACTCGAAAAGATATATTTGGAGAAACAAATGTGATGGAATCATTTCGATTCCATCCAGAATTTGTATTACAATGTTTACGCAATACTGATTTTTACTCTAAATTTTAATTATATCTATCTGTGATATTTGTATTTTTACAGTCCTTTACACTGTGTTTTTATTTAACTGTTGAATTTTTATATTGATGTTGATCATCACTTTTTTTCCCCCCATTACCATAGTTTGACACCAATAGCCGCTGTATTTTTCGTGCTGGGGTGTCGTTAAACATTCTTTCATTCATTGTATGACGGAATGTCCCGAACATCTTACGGAATAGCACGAACGCTGTTCTGTGTTAATTCCCTCCAAAACCACTCTTGTTGAGGTAATTTAACGTGTCAAATTTTCACAAGAGAAAAGAGATGAAATTTGTTCACTAAATATGAATATTATTATGGTATTTTTGAAGGAAACCGTATCCTAAACCTAAAGCAAGTTAGAGCAATATTTCGGGTATGCATTCTGAACCAGGAATACCGAAAATACTTCTCAATCTCGGTATTGTGTCAATACCGAACACCGCACCGATACCGATGTAAATCACCCCCAAAATACCGATATCGAACTTCAAATTTCAATATCGCCCAGATCTACACAAACCCCGGGGCGGGATTTAGCTCGGTCGGTTGAGTCTCGCTTCGCAGGATAGAAACACCTCGGTGGATCCATTCAACTGATTATTTATTTATTTTTATCTTATTCCAACCAGTGCACCATATCTGGCCAAACGTCGTTGTGCATGTATGTGCTTTCCTGTCTGTGGGAAAGTGCATATAAAAGATCCCTTGCTGCATTAGGGAAAATGTCAGAATTGCCAAATCTTTGACATAGCCGTTGATTAATTATATATTAACACATTTACTATAATTTCTTTACTTTTACTACAAAACGAAAGCCTCACTCACTGTCAGAATGTGTTTAAAAGTGAAATACATTTCAACTTTATTACGTGCTAATCAAAGGCTTTAAAAGTATAAATAAATAAATAATAAAATACATAAATAAATAAGTCGAAGGTATAGCCATTTTGGCATAGCCACATTCGATAGCTTTCTTTCAATTGAATTTTGCCTTATTATAGACGGGCATTTCTGATGAAACAATGTACTACACTTTGCATGCGTTTATTACAAAATGTTGGCAATAAAATTGAAGTCGTTGACACAATGACATTTAGAGTCATATCTATATTCTTAAATCGTGACATATCAAGAAAAGATGCCATTAAAGGGACATTCCTAAGTTTGCTGCATTGTAAGATATTTTCGACTAATAAAATATTTCTACTATTAAACTTGTATATTAAATATATTTTCTTGTTTAGAATATCAGTGGCTGTATATTCAATGTGTTTCTGGTCGTCTTCATATTTGTAAGAAGCCCAAACTGGATTTTGTCTTCAAATAATTTCGTACGTACGAAAAAAAACAATATTTTAGGAAATAGGATGAAATTTAACCTAGTACAAATATTAGGACGATCAGAAACACGTTTAATTAATATACAGCCACTAATATTTTATGCAGAAAGATATATTTGATATGTAATTACAATCGTTAAAATCGTCTCTGTTAGTCGATAACATCTTACAAAGCAAACTCAGGAATGTCCCTTTAACATGACAGTTTTTCCGTTGACTTACGATATTTATTTGCCGGGTATTCCAACGGGTGGTATGCCAGTAGAATTTGTGGACATCCCTTGTATGAGCTGGAACAATACGCCTTGATAAATCTCCTTGGTCTTCTGTAGGTTTTCTTCGCAAGTGCAGTAGGCGTTAGTTATGGCCAACATGGATGGCATCATTAAAACAAGAATAAGTAGATTGGAATACATTATTTCTGTTGGTAGAAATCGTCTCCTGGATTAGGTTTTCAAAATGGCAAAAAAAAAAGCGTGAATATTTTTGAATTATAAAGATATATGCGATAGTTCCACGACAGGTCGTTTGCAGGTGAACAAATGTTTAGGTTTGATAGAACGACACAGCTGGATAAATATTGTATTAGGCCACATAAAAAAATGACTTGTTTAGCGTCCCCGCCCGGTCTGGGAAATGCCCCCGACCTCCAAATATTTATTATTACAAAAACAACAAAACCAAACCGAACCTCCCGCCCCAAAAAACAAACAAACAAACAAACAAAACAACAACACTTCAAATAAGGTGTAAAAAGTCCCAACACTGTCACTTCGAAATGTATATGTGATAAACTTGTGCTGTTGAGCTTCTCAGAACTAAATTTCACTTCCTGTATATGTACTCCAGGGCCCATATTTTCGAAGCAATCTTAGCCTACGAAATCGTAAAATTATCGTAAGCTATGACGTCACTATGGCGTGTGCTGTAGTGACGTCACACCCTACGATGGTTTTACTATTTCGTATTACTAAGAGAGCTTCGAAAATATGGACCCAGGGGGTTACAACAAAAAACAAGTTCTGTTCTGTTTACACACCTTTAATAATACATTGACGCTTTAAATACATGCAGTTGAATTTTCATTTGAACAAAGATTTTACAACAATTTTAATGTTTTCTTGTGCAATTTCTAGCTTGAAAGTTTCTATGATCTTCTGTACCTTCCTATCGTGCCTTCTGACCACGAATACAATGGTTACATTCTTCTTCCTGCACTCCGCCATTCTACATACAAAATAAAAAATAAAAATAAAATCCTCCCTACCTGGAAAAATTGAAATAGGTGGACGCTTAACAATTTTTTTTTATATGTGGCCTTGTTGTATAAAACCATTTTTTTAAATTATATATATATTTATTTTAGCATTTTATGCATATTAGTAACCCACAGAATTCATTGGCGTAACCAGAGACCCAATCAAGCTATGAGTCAGTTAGATCCCGCATTGTCAAACAAAGGTAGGTATATAAATATGATTAAATTACTCTTCAAAAAAAGAAACGCAAAAGGGTACAAATGGGTTATAACTCCGATTTTATGTTTCCTACCGGTTCATGCTTTGTGAATATAAGGTCATTGCATGTCCCAAACACATTCCCACGGTTACATTCGATAAAACGCAGCTACTGTAAAATAAAGTTTCAAAATGTGAATATTCGCAAAAACGCAGCCACGTGCAAACCATGTCACCACTGCACGTGCGTTGTCTGCACGTGCAACATGAACACCGATAGTATAAAAGTGCAGGGTGTTCGCTTGCCTGGCCTCTGTATCTGGCCGACAGTTGACAATCCAGGACATGCCACGTCTCAGTGAACCGCAGAGAAACAATGCCATCGGCCGACTAGACGCAGGCGAATCCAGAACGGCCGTTGCCAGGGCATTCCATATGTCCCCAAGCACCATCTCCAGACTGTGGGACCGTTACCAGCAACATGGATCAACACGTGACCTCCCTAGATCCGGTCGACCACGGGTCACTACCCCCGGGCAGGACCGCTACATCCGGGTACGCCACCTTCGGGAACGATTGACTACTGCCACCTCCACAGCCGCAGCAATACCAGGTTTGCGCAGGATATCCGACCAGACCGTACGGAACCGCCTACGTGAGGTAGGAATTCGTGCCAGACGTCCAGTTCGAGGTGTCATCTTAACACCACAACACCGTCGACTCCGACTGCAGTGGTGCCAGATTCATCGACAATGGCCTCAACTGCGATGGAGACAGGTGTGGTTCAGTGACGAGTCCCGATTTCTGCTCCGACGTCATGATGGAAGATGTCGCGTGTATAGGCGTCGTGGTGAACGTTATGCGGCAAACTGCGTGCAGGAAGTGGACAGATTCGGCGGGGGTAGTGTCATGGTGTGGGCAGCCATCTCACACACTGGCAGAACTGACCTGGTCCACGTGCAGGGCAACCTGAATGCACAGGGCTACATTGACCAGATCCTCCGGCCACACATCGTTCCAGTTATGGCCAACGCCAACGCAGTGTTCCAACATGACAACGCCAGGCCTCACACAGCACGTCTCACAACGGCTTTCCTACAGAACAACAACATTAATGTGCTTCCTTGGCCATCGATATCACCGGATTTGAACCCAATTGAGCATCTATGGGACGAGTTGAACCGACGCCTCCGACAGCGACAACCACAGCCCCAGACCCTGCCCGAGCTGGCAGCAGCCTTGCAGGCCGAGTGGGCCACCATCCCCCGGGACGTCATCCGTACTCTGGTTGCTTCAATGGGCAGGCGGTGCCAGGCAGTTGTCAACACACGCGGAGGCCACACCCGGTATTGACTCCAGATGACCTTGACCTTGGTGGTGTGTCCTATCACTTACTCACAATGAACTAGAGTGAATTGTGAACAATCCTGCAACATTTGGTAATTATTGGACTCACCATTCAATAATTAAATCAATTCTCCAAATGTTACGACAATGTGGTTTTGCGTTTCTTCTTTTGAAGAGTATATATAATGAATACATTTAATAAAGAGCTGTGGGGAAATACAATACAAATATTATAATATAATAAGTCACCGTGAGGGAAAATACAATACACATATCAAGTTAAATATACTTTAACATTTTGTATCGAAGTAGAATTGTTTTTAAAAATTTTAAACTTAATTCTGGGTGGAATTTAAAAGATGCTACTACCTTTCTGTTGTCAAATGTATTTTGTCTCATGCGCTGCAGATGGGAACCCCAACCCTAACCCCGAGGGAACACAAAGCTGACCCCCTGCAAGATTACATCTTCGCAAGTGAAGGTACCATTCCGTACAGCATTCTGAAATGCAATATGCTGAGGAGTTTGTTTTCTTCTTTACAATGAATTAATGCCTTAAATGTATATGGCCGATAAGAGCACGACACAAGACTACTTCATCCTTTCAGAACCGCCTGTAGGATGATTACCATTCTCCCAGGACTGGTTTGGCAGAACGAAGCTTGTTCGCAACCGCACCGTTCCAATCATCTTGCCAAGTCGAAATGCTGTATTAGTGAAGCAAACGACACTTAGTTTGGCAAGATTGGAATTTCAGAGAAGACTTGGCAGCAGAATCCGCTAACATGACTGGGTACTCAACAAAAATGACATCTTATCTGCAAAGGATGCCCAGTCTTCATTACATGTATTGTAATGCTTTGAGACACGAAGTGAGTATAAAATAATATAAATCTGGACGCACATGAATCTTTAAACTGTCCCCCACATTCATCAGTAAATATGGCTGCCGAATCGGGTAATATCTTGGACATTATTAAATGAATGAATGAATATTTAACGACATCCCAGCACAAAAATACACACCGGCTACTGGGTGTCACAATAGGTAAGTATATGAAAATATTATTTATATCATTATGCAAAACCAGTGTAATATAATATAACTATCAACGGTAAGTATATTTTAAATCTTCGTATATAAATATATCATTTCTCGTCGGCTTCAGATGATCACACTCCACCAAACTGTGGCACACAGTCAGGGTACACTGACAATGTAATTTGCTAAGGATGCTCAATCATTAAATGTATTGTAATGCTTTGAGACACGAAAGTGAGTAAAAAATAATCCGGACGCACACGAATCCTTAAAGGGACAAACCCTAGTTTTTAAACACTAAGGCATATTTTTCACTATTAGAACCATTTATGATCACTGAAATGAAACATTACTTATATGTTATTGTTTAGATTATCCATTTCAGTACAACCGAAGTGTTTCTGGTCATCCTGGTATTTTTAATACCACAAAATGCATTTTTCATATTTTTAAAAATGCACGTGTGTCTGTGAAGTAATAATTATTGAGTCACGTTTTAGTCTATTTTAAGGATATTTCTACGTCAGACTCTTATTTCACTATATTGTAGCCAAATGTTTTACAGGTTTGTAAATTAACCAAACTTAGTGTCCATTTTTACGGGTTGCAACTAGAGTATAGGTGAAAAATATGCCTCAGTGTATAAAAACTAGGGTCTGTCCCTTTAAACTGTCTGAGGGTATTAATGATTACTAAAATTTCAGCAGTAAATATGGCTGCTGAATCGGGTAATCTTTTGGACATTATTGCGTTTGATAGAAAGAAAAAAAAACCTAGCAGAAGTCACAGAATTCCCACTCAATGATCCGTCTGTGTAAGCAGGAATGTAATCACGATACCTGTTTTAGATTTCCATGAAATGTTGTTTATCAGTGCGATATTTCTTCATATGTACAAGATCAAACAAAGTTGGCAAAACAAAACATTGAACGCGTTTCCGAAATGTCAGTAAAATCAATGTTGAAAACAGATAAAACCCACTTAATGCGAATACTGCAGTACATGCATGATGTTTTGATGATTTGATGTTGGTATCATACTGTAGAGTAAGTTTTACAGTCCAACATTCACACTAGGTTCGTGTGCACCAACGTACAAACTCCCCATAGGAGATGTTCTAAAAGCACCAAGGCAATGTCCAAGTCCCTAGTTGTGTATAGTATCTAGCATCTGTAGGTAAGACTTGCGTACTGACCCCTACACAATGCATTCGTAGTCAAGTTTTGATCGGACTAGATCATATCCGTTCAGTATTGTTAATAACCTTTAAAATATTGAGGGGCTTTAAAGTCTTCTTTTTGACATACATCTGAACGACAAAACCGTATTCCGATACCAAAATCATATCTCTTACATACAGCAGAGTCTAAAGGATCTTCGGCTTCTATCATCCACTAAATAAATGGGACACAAAAGATAGCCTATTGTCAAATATAACCCCAGAAATATGGTTAAAATGGAATGGGATTTTACCCAGAAAGCTGTGCTTCTAATTACCTCTTTTTTGGCAGATTAATACAGACGTTCTTTGACTGATAATCTAAAGCCATTGTCAGTTGACAGTTGTTGAAGTTTATTCAAACGAAGTTGATACTGACGTTCAGTGATACTCATATTAGACAATCTGTAGCAAATATGAAAATCATCGACATAAAGACGCAAGGATGTATCAAGCAGAATGTAATATTTTAGATAAAAGCATCGGCTATTGGGTGTCACAAATGGTAAGTGTATGAAAATAGTATTTATATATGTTTATGTAAAATCACAGTGTAAGGAGCTGTGGGTGAAAAGTATAATACAAGACAAAAAATCAAGTTAAGTACATTTTAAAACTTTGTATAAAAGACAAAGTGTTTTAAAAACTTTACAATTAATTCTGGATGGAATTTAAAAGATTCCAAGACATTTCTGTTGCCAAATATATCATTTCTCGTCGGCTTGAGATGATCACACTCCACCAAAATGTGGCGCACAGTCAGTGTACACTGAAAATGTTCACACTGAGGGGGAGGGTCCTTCTTTAAAATAAATGAATGCGTCAAAGATGTGGGCACGGTACAAGACTACTTCATCCTTCCTGCATCGCCTGTAGGATGACCGCCACTCCCCCAGAACTGCCTTGACAGAATGAAGCTTGTTCGCAACCGCACCGTCCCAATCGTCTTGCCAAGTCGAAAAAATATATTGGTTAATATGAAATTTAAAATCACTGTATGGAACACCAACATGGACACGGGGCAAGTTCAAAGCAGATTTTGTTATCAAGATTCCCCATAGTTTGCACGTAAATTGTGATATACAATGTCTCATTATAATCATATTAATTAACAGTAATATTCTAAAAGGGACATAGCCAAGTGACAAAACGCTCGCCCGATGCGCGTTCGGTTTAGGATCGATCCCCGTCAGATATTTCTTGCCCTAGCCAGTGCATCACGACTGGTATACCAAAGGCCGTGGTATGTGCTATCCTGTCTGAGATGGTTCATATAAAAGATCCCTTGCTACTAATAGAAAAATGTAGCGGGTTTCCTCTCTAAAACTATTTGTCAAAAAGTACCAAATGTTTGACATCCAATAGCCGATGATTAATAAACCAATGTGCTCTAGTGATGTCGTTAAAAACTAATTTTATATATTTTAAAAGCCCTTGCCTGAGATATAAAATAATGGACCCCCACATTAATATATATATATATATATATATATATATATATATATATATATATATATATATATATATATATCTATCGCCATAGTGGTTAAGTGTTTATCAAGCATTGTTGTTAGGAAAGCAGCGATGTCTTAAATATATTGAGTTCCGTTTCCGGTTTCCTGTTGTTGGGTGTTTGGCTTCTGTGATCTCGTGTTGTGGTCAATAAAGTAGCGGATGAAGTCGCTATTGTACTGTTACTTGTGGTGATTAAGTTCTGTGCTATGAACATTCCTTTATTACTGGCGTGGTGGCAGCGAGATCGATTCACGCTTCGTATTCGAGCACACACACATATTGTAAAGGACCGGCCCGGCGAATAACGTTGAGGTATTTGTCACGGTAACAATCCCAAACATGGCTAACACACACAGAGCCCCCAAACAATGGTGTTTATCGAAATCAGAGACAGTAAACTCGTTTGAGAACTGGAAACAAAATCTATCATTCACATTATCATTAGACCCCAATTTCGCCCCCTTTCTTCTCGACGGTGTCACATTGGGCAAGAAAACACGTACATCTCCTCTTCGGGGTTTCGCTAATGACGACGAGGATGTTCCAGAAGCCAGTCGACGCACAGCGGCGCAAAAAGTTACTATTTTAGAATTGATGTTGGGGCAAATTGCCAATTTCTGCCCCATTATTTCACGCAACACAATTATCAAAAACTCTACATCAATGGACAGTATTTGGCAAGTCATACGGCTTCATTATGGCTTTCAATCCACTGGTGGACACTTTCTAGATTTTTGTGACATCCATCTCCTCCCAGATAAACGCCCTGAAGACCTATTCCAACGTCTGTCTGCCTTCATGGAAGACAATCTTCTACGTCGTAACTCTGGCATTACCCACCATGGATTAGTGATCGAAGAGGACGAAGAGTTATCTCCTTCACTGGAAAACTTTATAGTTCTGACTTGGCTCCGATTGTTGCATAATGATTTACCGCGTCTAGTGAAACAACGTTATGGCACTGAATTACGATCAAGAACTCTCTCCTCCATCAAACCAGAAATCTCCCAGGCTCTCTCGTCTTTACTAGATGAACTTCACACATCTGAAGAGATTAAAGTTATGCGAACCGCTCCGCCACTATTTAAAGACAAACAAAAATCTTACCTGAATCGGCAGACTATAACATCTTCAAAAAAACATTCTCTTCCTTCTAAAGTGTGCCCACTATGCCAGACAGCAGGACGTGTCAACTATAATCACTTTTTTAGTCAGTGCTCACACCTCCCACCAGCTGATCGAAAATACATGGCACGAGCTAGACAAATTGCCCACATACTTGACGACTCTGAATCTGAACCCGAGGACAATGATGACAACCTTACTTCCCAGAATGGGTTACCTACTTGCACACATAGCACTACTGCCTGCTGTGTTCAAGTCAAACAGTCACCATATATGACAGCCTTTTATGGCCATCGTGTGGCACGACTTACAACCGACAGCGGAGCCACTGGCAATATGATACGTCTGTCTGCTGCAAAGATGCTCGGAGTCGACATACATAAAAGTTCCCAGTATGCTCACCAAGCAGATGGTTTGTCTCCTTTAAAAGTTGTAGGCGAAACCCGGTTCACTGTTGTCCGTGACAGTCGCGAATTCCTATTTGAGGGACTTGTTGTTGAAGACCTTGATGTAGACATACTAGCAGGCATTCCCTTCATGGAACAAAATGATGTGACCATCCGCCCAGCCAAACATGACATCATCCTTGGAGATGGCAGTACTTACCTATATGGGTCGCATAGTACCGCTCCTCATCACACAGTCCGTCGTACCCATGTGTTACATGCTCTAAGAACATTATCTACTATCTGGCCAGGTGAGTACATCGAAGTGGAGCTCCCACAGGCCTTATCTGCTGTTGATGATGATTTTGCCGTAGAACCACGCTTAGACAATTCGTCACTCCCTGACACCACCATGTGGCCTTCTCCAGATATGTTCACCAGTGTTGCAGGCAAGATCCGTATTCCCAATCTCACTGATCAACCACAGACTTTAAAACGGCATGAGCATTTCTGTCAGGTACATGCAGTGTCCATTCCTACAGAAGTTGATGTCAACTCTTCACAATCTCCTTCATGTGACAAATCTGTAGATCAATCTGCATCGCATTTTGATACTGTCCACTTAGATCCAGATAACATACTTCCAAAGGATATGTTAACTAAGTTCAAAACCCTGTTACTTCAGTATGAGATTTTCAGTCCTGTCAACACAGGATACAACGGCGCTTCGGGGCCTTTTCAGGCAGTTGTGAACATGGGCCCTGTACAACCTCCTCAACGTAAGGGCCGCATCCCTTAGTATTTCCCATGACAAACTAGTCGATCTTGTTGATTCAGTTCTTCGACGCCTTGCATCATGGAAGTACATAATTACAACTGATCTCACACATGCATTCTACCAGATTCCATTGGTACGTCACTCTATGAAGTACTGTGGTGTGGCGACACCATTCAAGGGAATTCGCGTGTATTCCAGATGTGCTATGGGTATGCCTGGTTCTGAAACTGCCCTCGAGGAGCTCATGTGTCGAGTTCTTGGTCATCTCTTACAGGAAGGTGTAGTCACAAAGTTGGCTGATGATTTGTATTGTGGAGCTGATACCCTCGATGACCTTTTGGCTACTTGGCACCGTGTGCTTGATGCTTTCCAAGTCAATAATATCAAGCTATCGCCCAATAAGACTGTCATCTGTCCTTTATATGTTATCATTCTTGGATGGAAGTGGAAGCAAGGTACTATCACCGCAACTCCGCATAGAATAGCTGCTCTTTCTCATGTCCTGCGCCCAAAAAGATTCACGGTCTTCGATCCTTCATTGGCTCTTACAAAGTATTGGCTCGTGTTCTCCCACACTGTGCCAGCCACATCGCACCACTTGACAATGAACAAGCAGGGAAACAGTCTCAAGACAGAGTCAACTGGTCTGACACCTTAGTGCATGCCTTTAAATCTGCTCAGATGGCTCTTCACTCCAATCGAATAATTACATTACCTCGCCCTGATGATCAGCTGTGGATAGTAACCGATGGCTCCGTGAAACAAAATGGCATTGGTGCTACATTGTATATTACTCGGGAAGGTAAACTGCATCTTGCCGGTTTCTTCAGTGCAAAGCTTCGAGAGAGACACATCCTGTGGTTACCATGTGAAGTAGAGGCTTTATCCATCGCTGTGGCCACAACACATTTCTCTCCATACATCATCCAATCCAAACACAAGGCATGTATTCTTATGGACAGCAAACCCTGTGTTTAAGCCTTTGAGAAGCTGTGCCGAGGTGAATTATCTGCAAGCCCACGTGTTTCCACCTTTCTCTCCACCGTTAGCCGGTACCAAGCCTCTGTTCGACACTTGTCTGGGTCTGCTAACATTCCATCTGATTTTGCCAGTCGCAATGCACCAGACTGTGCGGATACGTCTTGTCAAGTATGCTCCTTTGTACAACGTACAGAAGATTCGGTTGTTCGAGGCATTTCTATCCAGGATATTATGGGTGGCCGTGCTCATATACCTTATACCAGCAGAGCTGCATGGCTGTCTATCCAGTCCGAGTGTCCAGACTTACGACGTACACATGCCCATCTGAAACAAGGGACGCGTCCTTCCAGAAAACTCACAAACATCAAAGACAAAGATGGTCTTCTCGTTGTGAAACGCATTGAGCCATTAGTACCTATACGTGAATACATTATTGTACCACGAGAAAAACTTGATGGTCTTATCACAGCTTTACACATACAACTTGATCACCCATCATCTCATCAACTGAAGCTTGTGGTGCGTCGGCACTTCTATGCTCTTGATATGGACACCACAATCGAACGCATTACCAGCAGTTGTCATCAGTGTTCTTCATTGTCCAAGTTACCTCACACTCTTACTACACAGTCCACCTGTGATGCTCCTGACACCATTGGTCAATCATTCGCGGCTGATGTTATGAAAAATGACCGTCAGTTAATCTTTGTGGTTCGAGAATGTGTCACCTCTTATACAGCAGCCTGTATGATAGAGAACGAACGTAGTGAGACCTTGCGAAACGCATTGGTTCAGTTGTGTTTAGAACTTAAACCACTTGATGACCACCTGCTGTAGTTCGTGTTGATCCTGCACCTGGTTTCACTGCACTCAAGAATGACAAGTTGCTTGAACGCCACGGCTTACGACTAGAAATTGGCAGAGCTAATAATGTAAACAAGAACCCTGTGGCTGAACGAGCCATTCAGGAGCTGAGACATGAATTACTATGCCAGGATCCCATTGGAGGTGCAACAACCCCACTGACACTTTCAATTGCTGTCGCACGTCTCAATTCACGAATTCGCTCAAGAGGTCTCTCATCTCGTGAAATGTGGACCCAACGTGACCAATTTTCCAACACTCAGATACCACTTTCAGATATCAACCTTATCCAGAAGCAGCATGAGCTACATCACGTTAACCACCCCTACAGTGAGATGTCCAAAGCCCCATCCGGAAGAAAACCTACTACTCAGCATATTGAGGTTGGTGATGTTGTGTATCTTTACAATGACAAAAGCAAGTTGCGCGCCCGCAACCGATACCTTGTGGTTTCAGTTGAGGATTCCTGGTGCAATGTCAGGAAGTTTGTAGGGTCACAGCTACGAAGCACCTCTTATCGTGTGAAACTATCGGACTGCTACAGAGTTACCTCTCAAATAGAGAAATTGCCAGTATATCTCGACGATGGTTACAGTTGTGACTCTTCTGAGGAGGACACTTCACATGATATTCCCAGTACCTCGATTCCACCTTTACCGGACGTACCTTCTGAGATATCCATGTCTGCAGAAGCATCTCCGGAGTTCTCAGCATCCAGCAGTCGTTCATCCGATGACCAAATTCCTATCACTGACAATGACTTTCCCTTACTTGAGTCCACCATATCTAACACAGGCAGTCCAGGTGTTTTGAAGCGTTCTACCCGCTCAAAACGTCTCCCTATTAAGTTCAAAGACTACGACATGAACTGATAATTCCTGATTGGTGATACCTCCAATGAACACTTGTCTATCACCATTGATTATTAAGTACATTTCAGTGTTTTATTATTGCTATTAATTTTGTTCTTCTTTTCACTATATGAGAGACAAACTGAGGCCAGTATTTGTTTTCTCAAGGTCTGAAAGCACTTAATTCGTTTTTATTTATGTTACCAATTAGATTATAGAGAAGAGGGGGAAAAAAGAGGTCACGCAATAGTGGTTAAGTGTTTATCAAGCATTGTTGTTAGGAAAGCAGCGATGTCTTAAATATATTGAGTTCCGTTTCCGGTTTCCTGTTGTTGGGTGTTTGGCTTCTGTGATCTCGTGTTGTGGTCAATAAAATAGCGGATGAAGTCGCTATTGTACTGTTACCTGTGGTGATTAGGTTCTGTGCTATGAACATTGTGTACAGTTTACAAAAACACGTTGTATTAAGCTTGAGCTGATTATTACCCTCGCGTATTTCGGTATCGTCAATATATATTAGGAATAAAAATAATGTATTATGCTCGCATAATACAATTTTTATTCCTAATATATGATATTGACGATACCGAAAAACACTGGTAATAACCCTCTGTCTCTGTCTCTGTCTCTGTCTCTGTCTCTCTCTCTATATATATATATATATATATATACACACATACATATACATATACATACATATATCCGTCTGTTACCCACTCCCTTTCCTTCCCGTCTTCATTTTTGCATTTACTTTAGTTTGACACCCAATAGCCGATGTATTTTTCGAGCTGGGGTGTCGTTAAACATTTATTCATTCCAGATATCATCATCAACACTATCACTATTTCCACCATCATCACCATAATAATCACCATAGGCGTACGGGCTCCCATTTTTGTAGAGGGCCCAAATGAAATGAAAATACCAAACTCTGGATATCAACCTCTGTTCATATTTGCTTTACTGCCAAACAGTTTTATCAGCCTGCAAATGAATGACGCCGCATTTTTATATGGATTACAACTAAAATTGTGAGTAGAATGATGGAAATACATGGTGAAAAGGTTGCAGGCCAGGTCATTTTGCATGAATATCTCCATCTTTTTTGCCTGAACATGAGGATTTGCTCCAGTACTGGGGGAGTTGCCCCCCTCCCACTGCTTCGCTGTCTCGTACGCTTATGATAACCAACACCACCACCACCATCATAATAATCACAAAACAACACTAAAGTCGTATTTCTTTATTTTTAGTTTAAGTCCACACGGACACATTTTACAGCTTGTTGATTTTTGTTAATATGTGCTTCTGGAACTGCATTATTCATTCCATTACACTGAAATAAAGAATTGTACATATCTATTAAAATACGTAGAACTTTTAAAAAACCCAACAACACACAAAAAAACCAACAACCCCCTTCCCAAAATAACACAACCCCACCACACACACCCAAATCGTTTTTAATGGTTTAAGTAAACTGTTCAAATCCATCTAATATTGTGTACATGTATATATAATTAGTACAGTATGACAGTTCTATGATAGTCAGTTAAAGCTGCAATTTTAAAGATGTTATCGACAAACAGAGACTTTTTAACGATTGTAATTACATATCAAATATATTTTTCTGCATAAAATATTAGTGGCGGTATATTAAACGTGTTTCTGATCGTTCTAATATTTGTATTAGGTTAAATTTTATTTTATTTCCTAAAAATTATTTTTCCGTACGTACAAAATTATTTGAAGACAAAATCCAGTTTGGGCTTCTTACAAATATTAAGACGACCAGAAACACACTGAATATACAGACACTGATATTATAAACAAGAAAATGTATTTAATATGCAAGTTTAATCGTAGAAATATTGTATTAGTCGGAAACATCTTACAATGCAGCAAACTCAGGAATGTTCCTTTAAAAAGTGCTTACAGGATACGTACATGTATTTGCATTATATAGCTAAAGCTTCCTTTCTAAAAACAGTTTTGAAAAAAAAATATGATACTTGGAAAATACACCTGTTTTGTCGAAGTGGGAAGTTAAATCTAATTGCAATTAGACTGGCCGATCTTTATATAGCACAATTTATGAAGTATTTTAGCTTTTACTTACCAATTTAAATCAAGGGTCAAACGCCCAGTCAAGGAGCAGGAGGAGGAGGGGGAGTCTGCAGCCCTGGGGAATTGAATTGGTTGTACTGGTTGTAGTCCAGATTAGATGGTGAATTCATATTCATGTTTCGCATGGTGGACAGAACTGTATCTATCATCTGATTGTAGAACATCGTCATCTCATTGGTTCGTTGTTGACAGGTGCACTGTGCATCCACGGAGACGGTCATGACGCTTGCCACCAGCACGAATAGAAACAATGTGGACATCATCATCAGAGCTGACTGAATTCCTAATCTAATGCCTTAAGTTTACTTTACATTTCTCTTTATATACCCAGAACGTGACCGAATCGGGTCAGCAGTTACACGTGTCTTCTTAAAGGCACATATACCATTATTTGACAATGTGTTTGTGTGTCTATATATATACAAAAGAATAAATGTTTATTTAAGGACAGCCAAGTACAATTTTAATTACTGTTATTAAATGTCTAATAAACTGTCATTTTGTTCAGAATGGTGAAAACCCCACTGCCCACGTTACTGGTAACGAGTAACAGCAATGCGTGTTTCTGCAGACAGGACAGTATCAGCCATTTTATTTGCTAAACCAGAAGACTGGGAAAGAAAGAGTTCAACTCATCTACTGCTGGGATGGGGTAGTAGGAATTTATCCTACGGCTAATCGAACTCTGAAAAAGGCTTAAAATCCACCTCTCCATGGTTATAACGACTTTTGTGGACATTACAAACAGAGTCCAGGGCCCAATTTCACTAAACATCGTGAGTCTAGTGTTGCACGTAAACATACATACGACTAAAACGCAATTCTTATTACTATTATAGTACAACAAATATAGTCTTAAGTACACATATTTTCTTTTCTTTGGTCATTAAAATGCTCCATCTGCAGTAATGATGTAATTTTCTCTGTGAAATAGATGCCTAACACGTGTAAACATAGGTCCAGTGTAACTGCTAGTCGCAGACATAAACTTACGATGTTTAGTGAAATAGGCCCCAGGAGCATTAGGATTTGACCCGAAAACAAATAGTATTAAGCCGATTGTTTCCCCCAAATCGGGCCTACTTCCCTTGTATAGTAAGAAATAATATATTAAAAGTCCCCAAGTTTTCTGAGTGTGCTATGTTTTTACTGGTCGAAATTCAAAATGGCTACCAGCAGAATGCAACTACACACTATATTTCAGCTAAATCATAATTTTCTCATGTGTCTAATTGAGGGTACTGAAGGTTTTTGTCTCCGTCTGTCCGTTCGTTCGTTCGTCCCATATATAGTCTTTCGGACTTTTTCTTAATTTGTCTAAAGATCTTGAAATGCACTTTTATCATGTAGAATTATATATAGTTAGAATTTCATGGGGTTGTGCCTATTGTTGTAAATGTATTGGTCTCAGTAGGGGACACGTATTGCTTGAATAATACTCTAAGAATGCTAATTTTTCACATAATACAACAAATTAATACATATAATACAAGTACATAGCTAGAGATACAGGGGAGACATAAGATAACAATTTTAACTATAAATGTAAGCACATTGTTATGGGCACATTTGTCATCTTTTCCCCTAAACTAGTTGCTGTATTGTCATATGTATCTCCAATACAAGCGGGCTGGAAGAAGCTCAGTGGTAAAGAGCCCCGCTTGATGCGCGGTCGGTTTGGGATCCATTCCAGTCAGCTGGACCACTGGGCTATTTCTCGCTCCAGCCAGTGCACCACGACTGGTACGCCAAAGGTCGTGGTATGTACTATTCTGTCTATGGGATGGTGCATATAAAAGATCCCTGGCTGCTAATCGAAAAGAGTAGCCCATGAAGTGGCGACAACGAGTTTCCTACCTCAGTATTTGTGTAGTCCTTAACCATATGTCCGACGCCATATAACCGTAAATAACATGTGTTGAGTTCGTCGTTAAATAAAACATTTCCTTCCTTTCTTCCAATACAAGCATGTACCTAAGCAAGCTATGCCCCCTTTTTGTCTAAAACAACGATCATTTCCACATCCTGTTGGACAGCCACAGCTAACCTACGTCAACAATGTGAAGCCGCAGGCTGATCAGTGGCAATTAAAATCGGGAATTGTTCGTCTATTTCCACTCCTATCGGTGGGAGAACACCAATTCCATTTTCATTTCAACTTATTTTCGTGCTTATATCCAATTAAGGTTCAAGCACGCTGTCCTGGGCACACACCTCAGCTATCTGGGCTGTCTGTCCAGGACATTGGGTTAGCTGTTAGTGAGAGAGAAGAGGGTGCAGTGGTCTTACACCTACCCATTGAGTCGTTAAAACTCTCTCTGGGTGGGAGCCGGTACCGGGCTATGAATCCTGTACCTACCAGCCTTATATTCGATGACTAACCACGACGCCACCGAGGCCGGTACCAAACAACTGTTGAACTTGCAGATACATTCTGTATGAGAGTTATTTAGCTGCTGCACTGCACGTTAGGCAACATCATCCGTCCGTCCCAAACGAAAGACGCCATCTGGAGTTCCATTGACACAGTTGGTATATCAGCATCTAACCGTTTCGCATTGATGTCAATGGAATTACGTTCTGGGGAACTCGGGGTACATTTCTCGATAATTATGAATGAACTGAAATATCTTATGAAGTTGCATTATGTGCCAAATAAATAATAATATTCTGTACCAAAATGGTAGACATTTCAAAATTTGTCCAAACTAAAATAGCACACACAGGAAGATACTGTGAAAAAAAACCCCGCTCCTAGACTAATGTAGCCGCATTTGCTTGTAATAATCATTTCTGAAACCAATATGTTGTTTGTTTGTTTGAAGAGACCGAGACCAACGCTGTTAAATGTTTTATGTTATTTATTTTGTTTTTCTTTGGATACACGTATTATGTATAATATCGTATTAATATACGATAACCCCCCCCCCCCCCCCCAACGTCTTTTTTTACTTCGACCCAGTATGTCATCAAGGTGTATTGCATACATATCTCCAAAATAGATGCTAGATGCAATGTTGAGACGTCAGCAAAAATACTCAAGTTTGCGGAATATGCATCTTTAACAAGGCTACGAATAATGCGAACAGTCCATCTGTAAATATATCTTAAAACATCTGTCTTCACACCTGTCTGACACTTATTCATGTCGATAAACCTACGTTGGCATTGACTTAAAACACACAGGGTGTTTAAATAAAAGAACGTGTAGTTATATCAAGTTTAGCACGAACGTTACACTAAAACAAATACTAGTACACTCCAAGGAGTTCTTAAAGGCTTCTTATCACGGTTTTACAGAACCTCGTTGATCTAAAAATTGATTATAATTGGAAATTACATTTATATGGGATACCAGACCTCACTATTGTATCATCCAAAGCGATTAAACTTAACCACAATGGAGGGAAATGTCACCCCTTTCGGAAATGTTCTTTTTTCAATCTTTGAAATTTACCGCGCTGAATATAGCAGACAATTCCAGCAGACACGAGTGGTGACTGCCTAAACATCAGACTAGTACACTTATAAATAACACACACAGACACACACACACACATGGATAATTCTATAATTGCGGTATCTTTTTGGTCTTTAGCATCTAAATTATGAACGTATGAATAGCTTTTTAATTTAATAGTATATTTATAGAATTATTGAAATTATGCTAATAGTGTTTCAATTTCAAATTTACTGAACTACCCCCCCCCCCCCCCCAAAAAAAAAAAGAAGAAAAAAAAAAGTTGAAAATATTACTGATCCAATTGGGATATGTTTATAAGAATAAAAACACTAAAATTATCAGTCTACAAGCAGCTATCGTTATTTTATTTTTATGAATTGTGTTTGTTTCTAATATATTCTTCCAATATTTAGGATGTTATATTTTTTAAAAGTGTTGTCTTCTGATATTGTCATTGGTGTTACTGTATGAAGGTGTTAAAAAAAGTAAAAAAAGAGATGATCTATGGGAGATAGCTCTAATAGTAGTATCCAGGCCTGTATAGCCCCATGACCTACTTTCCGTGACCTTGATGACGTCACGGCCTTGTGCCGTGACCTCGTCCTACTGGCCCTGACCTACTTAGACTGGCCTTGACCTTGATGACGTCACGGACTACTGTGCCGTGTGCAACGTCCTACTGACCCGACCCTGACCTACTTACACCGGCCCCTGACCTACTTAGAGTGGCACGAAAGAGTATAAAAAGGCTAGATACGGTTTAATTGTCATTCGCTCGCCGAAAACGATCAGATCTACGTTCAATCCAGAGATGGCCTGTTCCACAAGTGATGAAGTGAGATGTCGTCTAGAACTTGGAACTAACGTCTACGTGGTGGCCAAGTTATGGAAAGGGGACACTGCTATTCACATAAGGAAATTTGACAGTGACAAGGGGAAAACTTTCCCCACCAAGCGAGGTATTGTCCTTAGTCTTAAACAGTGGATCGAACTGTGTGGATGTAAAAGCCAAATTGACGAAACGATTTCAACTTTAAACCAGGGGAAAGACGAAACATTGTTCAGACACCTTGGTGTCAACGTCCATGTCAGCGTCGACAAGAACTTTGCTGGGGTGGACCTGCGTCAGTGGTGGTGGTGTGAAGAAACTAAATCCGTGAAACCTTCGAAGAAGGGAATATTCCTTTCTCTACAACAATGGGAGAAACTGAAAGGCTGTTTCACAGTCATGTGTGACTTTGTACCAGAGCTGAACTCGATTGTGCCCTTCAGTGTAACTTCTGCAACCCTAACGAGTGTCACCAGTGGTGAACGAGTTTTGTTTTGGATGAACTCGAAGGTATAAAAGAATGGATTTATGGTTTACACTTCATTTGCTTTGCGACTGTGCTAGAGAACAGACGTGTTTTATGATTCTGACATTCTTGTGGCTTGTTGCACTCTATCTGGAACGAAGAAGATGGCATCGGGATATTCGAGCAGTCTTAGTAGTAGCAGCAGCAGTAGCGACGAGGACGACGTCTTGGTCTGCAAATGTTCAGAAAGACATACGATCAAAAGAGTGGCTACCAAACAAGAAGAACATTTCATGGATCAAACGGATGCTACACGTGACATTGGGGTTGGAACTGAAGATGGCGAACTCGTGGATGAACCCACAGATCAGACGGATGCTGCCTTTGAAACAGATGCTGCCTGTGAAACAGATGCTGCCTGTGAGGAAGATTGCTATTCGAGACGTTACGTGTTCTGTCATCGTCCCGAAATGAGACATTTCTATGCCCGGATGCTGACATATGCTCGGTGGCCCATACAATTACGTCAAAAAACCAAAAGAACTTGCCAAGGCCGGTTTCTACTACACGGGAGACCACGATGCCATCACCTGTTACTGTTGCGGACTTCGCGTCTACCGATGGAAGAAGACAGACGACCCAGTGATGGAACATTACAGACTCTCTCCAAGATGTCCTTATGTGAACAAACCTGTTCAGACATTAAATGTTTTAGACACTTGTGTGCTATGTTTTCATGTTGTATGTTGTGAATAAAACCGTGAATAACAGGTTTTGCTTTCTTATTTATGTCCTGGGTCCATGAGTGTGTCTCTGGACGTGTCCCTATGGTAGTAACACTGGTAAAGGGTAATATTTTGGTAACGATTATTTTTGGGAGCTCGCACGATGAGATTTGTGCTTGGGAGGAGGGACACTGCTCATACGTATCACACACATTCAAACATTCCTGTACCATATCTTTATGCGTCATAAGGTATATAAGTAAAATAGTTTTGGAAAACTCGTCATTTGAGGTAGAACTTTCAGAGGAGCAACATGTCAGACCAGTACAAGTTATATGTACCCGACGTGGATAAGTGGACCCGTTTCTATAAACTGCAGGCAGAAGGTAAACTTCAACCTCATTTTCCAGTGCAACGTGGTGGGAAAAGTCAGATCATGCACAGTGTGGATCGATGTCTAGAACTCTACGATCCCACGTGGAAAAAAGAAAAAGAGGAACAGAACAAGTCCCCGACACCCAAAGTCGTCATGGTCTCCCCAACACAACAAGTGGTAGAGCAAGCCAAGGCCGAGCAGAAATGGAAACGTCAAGAGAGTGGCGTGGAACAGAAACGACGAGAGCAGACTGGGCAAAAACGGCACAAGCATTTCTGAGAAGGCTATAAAAGGGGGCATGGCAGTTTCAACATCGTCAGTTCACGTCGAACACTTCAACAATCAACATCATGAATCAGAATTGGTTTATTCCGGAACATGTCATGAACAAAAGATCGTGTCCCGTATGTCCAAAGACTTTTTCAAAACCATCAAATATGCTACGTCATTGGAAGACCTTCCATTCAGCTCAACTCCAGGCTCCTATGGCTCCTATAGCTCCGGCTCCTCTGGCTCCGGCTCCTAGGGCTCATATAGCTCCTCTGGCTCCTATAGCTCCTGCTCTGGCTCCTATAGCTCCTCTGGCTCCTATAGCTCCTCTAGCTCCTGCTCCTCTGGCTCCTATAGCTCCTGCTCCTCTGGCTCCTATAGCTCATGCTCTGGCTCCTATAGCTCCTCTGGCTCCTATAGCTCCTGCTCCTCTGGCTCCTATAGCTCCTGCTCTAGCTCCTATAGCTCCTGCTCCTCTGGCTCCTATAGCTCCTGCTCTGGCTCCTATAGCTCCCGCTCCTCTGGCTCCTATAGCTCCTGCTCATAGGGCTCCTATAGCTCCTGCTCCGCTGCAGCAGCAGCCCCTAAGATTGTTACATCCGTTCACCATGATCGTGTCGGGACCCACGTCGTGTGGAAAGACAGTTTTGTTGTACAAACTGCTAAGGGATGGTAAAATCCAGCCGCCTCCCCAGCGCATCATCTGGCTCTACAAACGATGGCAACCCCTCTATGATACGATCAAAATGGTTGCTCGAGTGAAATTTGTTCAAGGCATACCCGAGAATTTGGAAAAGGATCGTTATTTGGATTCGAGAGTCAGAAATCTCATCGTGTTGGACGACCTGATGTCTACAGCTGGAAAAGACCCTCGCATCACCGACCTGTTCACGGAAGGAAGTCACCACAGAAACCTCTCTGTGATTGCCATCAACCAGAACTTGTATCACAGCAAGGACCCGACACAGAGAAGAAACTGTCATTACCTGGCACTGTTTAACAACCCCATCGACAAGCAGCAAGTCCTAACCTTGGCACAGCAGATGTATCCTGGAAATACTCATCATTTCATGCAGCGGTTTGAGGAAGCTACCCACAGGCCCTACGGATATCTCTTGGTGGACTTGAAACCGACCACGCCCGAACATTGGCGTCTTCGGCCTAATGGTTTACAGACGGGGCCGTCCGAATGGTATAAAAGCACGAACGTAACGGCGAATGTCTCAGAAGAGTTGCAGCCACCGACGAAGAAAGAGCTCTACATGCAAATCATGCAAAGAAACGCATTCAAGAGAAAATTACCAGGCATACCCGCCTACGAAAGTGACGACGAAGAAGAAGATGAGGTGGAACCCTATCTGAAAAAAGTCAAGAGAATGCAGTCTTGCGATACGTGTGGTCTGGTCTTTAAAGACGAAAGCGACTTGCAGCGACACGTGAAAACCTGCGAAGTGGGAAATGAAAAAGAAGAAGAGCCGTCGCCCGACCTGGAAAACGAAGGCATTCGTCTCATGGTGGAACGTGAATTCGACATCAATCGTGACTATCTCCAAAGCAAGAGGAAACGCTACGAAGAAAAAAACATGTGCCAAGATGCCATTGAAAGAAACATGAAGACATTGCAATGGAAGTTATTTAAAGACACGTACTCTCGCTTTCTGACCTATATGCATTACTTTGACAAAGGTCCCAACACCAGAAACATTGTACAGTTTGTGAATCCAGACAAACATGTGAGACCACAGATTCGTTCTAAATTAAATCAGTATCGTTCATGGATCGGCGAATATTTGGATGAACAAGACGACGACGATACCGACGATGAGGAGGACGACGATGATGAAGAGAAATGAACACTCATATTATTCACATGTCGCCCTTAAGGCCTCTCGATGTAACCCAGTGTGTGTCCATTTTATATATGTGTCAGTGATTTGTAATTTAGAAATAAATGAAAAACCAAAACATTGCGTTTGTTTTTTGAGTTTTTTACTCTATGACTAGATTTGTGATTGGATATTTCTACCGCTACTTTATAGTAGCAAGAGCTGTGTGTACAAGACAGAACATACCACGATCTTTGATATACCAGACATAATACACTAGTTGGCTATAGCTTAATGGGCCACCGACGGGGATCGATCCTAGATCGACCACTGTATTTACCTATTTGGTAATTAAAAAAGCCCTGTAAAAAGGCTTGTACTCTAGGGAAATACTTGTGTTTAAAATGCAGCTAAAAGATCATAGTTTAGGTCGGAGCGTTCAGTTGCAGTCACGCGTTCTTTCTTCAAAGCAATGGGCTGGGGATGTTTCACTCTCTTTCACACACACACACACACACACACACACACACACACACACACACACACACACACACATCCCTTTCTTCTCCTTAACAATTATTTCTTTCTTCTCCTTAACACATATGCCTTTCTTCTTAACAAACATTCCTTTCTTCGAGACAAATGTGTCTTTCTTTTCCTATGACTAAAACAAAACAAAATATTTGTATTCAATTAATCTTTATTTTACGAGGAAGGAAATGTTTTATTTACTCAATATATTTTATTTATGGTTATACAAGAAAGAAAGAAATGTTTTATTTAACGACGCACTCAACACATTTTATTTACGGTTATATGGCGTCAGACATATGGTTAAGGACCACACAGATATTGATTGAGAAAACCCGCTGTCGCCACTGCATGGGCTACTTTTTTTTTTATTAGCAGCAAGGGATCCTACACCATCCCACAGACAGGATAGTACATACCGTTGTCCAGTTGTGGAGCATTGGCTGGATATATACCAGACCGACCCACATCAAGGGAACACTGAGCTACGTCCCGTCCCCACAGGGTTATTAGAGGATGCTTGAAAAAAAAATCGTAACATAATAAATAAATAAACAAATAAATAAGTAAGTAAATAAGTAAAATAAAAACAAACTATAAATTATTATTTTGTTTTAAAAATAATAGAAATATATAATTTCCCCACATGAGATACGAACGACGTACCTTTCACGCTGAAGTCGAGTACGCTAACGACTGAACTACCGAGACATCAACAAAATCTGTCATTTAAACCATTATATGTGCGAGCGGCGAAGCGCGGAATGAAGTGACGAAATAGGTCAGTTAATAATAATCTTGTGAATGCGCTAGCGCGGGAGACATAGTGGGACAACAATTCTATTTTACACCTATTTAAATCATTTCTTATTTCACGTCTTTAAGAATGTAACTTCTAGCTCCGAAGAGTATTTTATTTAGAGACTGCCAACACAAGATACCACCGCTTCCCAGATGTAAACAGTGATAACCATTCATCATTCAGGGCGCTAAAAATAAATACACTACCTCGCGTCGGGCAGAGTCCTTAGAAGTGGTAGGTTAACGACACCACTAGAGCACTCGATTTATGAATCATTGGCTATTGGATGTGAAACATACTTCTGACAGTTTTAGAGAGGAAAACCCCCCTGCACTTTCCCATTAGTAGCAAGGGATCCTACAGACAGGATAGCACGGGCGTTGCTAAGTACGACGGATCGGGGTCGGGCTAAATAGGTCAGGATTAGACTAAGTAGGACAGGGTCAGTCTAAGTAGGTCGGGGCCGGGTCAGTAGGACGTTGCACACGGTACAGTAGTCCGTGACGTCATCAAGGTCAAGGCCAGTCTAAGTAGGTCAGGGCCAGTAGGACGATTGATTGATTGATTGATTGAATGTTTGTTTAACGACACCCCAGCACAAAAATACATATCGGCTATTGGGTGTCACAAATGGTAAGTATATGAACATATTTATATAGACTCATGTAAAACCACAGTGTAAGGAGGACGAGGTCACGGCACAAGGCCGTGACGTCATCAAGGCCGTGACGTCATCAAGGTCAAGGTCACGGAAAGTAGGTCATGGGGCTATACAGGCCTGGATACTACTTCTAATCATTTCAACTCTTCATTGAATATTTTCGAAGCAGACGATAGATACACTTCAAACAGTAAGTTTTTATAGTAGTTTATATACAAATTATACCTAAATTAATAAAACAAAATTAAAATAGGTTTTATTAGAGTTATTGGTGTTACCGCTGACATGGCAAAACAATACACATATTTAATTAAATAATAACATATTAAAGGGACATTCCTGAGTTTGCTGCATTGTAAGATGTATTCGACTGATAAAATATTTCTACGATTAAACTTACATGTTAAATATATTTTCTTGTTTAGAATATCAGTGTCTGTATATTCAGCGTGTTTCTGGTCGTCTTAATATTTGCAAGAAGCCCAAACTGGATTTTGTCTTCAAATAATTTCGTACGTATGAAAAAATCTTTTTTAGGAAATAAAATGAAATTTAACCTAGTACTAACATTAGAACGATCAGAAACACTTTTAATATACAACCACTAATATTTTATACAGAAAAATATAGTTGATGTGCAATACAATCGTTAAAAAGTTTCTGTTAGTCGATAACATCTTAAAAATGGCAGCAAACTCAGGAATGTCCCTTTAATGTGACTGTGTTGTCTGTAAACAGTGCAACATTTTTACTATGAACTATTTATTTTTAGAAAGAGTTGATTAAATGTAATTTTATCATTGGTGTTAGCTTGCAAGTAACACCAGTGACATCGGGAATAATTTTAAGGTATAATTTCTGACACGTGAACGTTTTAAAAAATATATTGTAAAAATATACATTTCAACGATATTATACTATTTTATTAAATATAAAAAAAATAATACATGAGTGGCCATTAGATACCATTTATCGTACTACATGTTGTTTAAAAATATATATAACGAGCGAAAGCAAGTCGGACAAGTTTTTAAACGAGTTGTAAGATAAATGGTATCTAACGGACATGAATGTATTATTCTATTTCTTACATATCCTCAAAAATCAGGTTTTAAGCAAAATGTAACATCTTTTTTGACTAAAAGTTATTTACAGCTATTGCCTTGCAGCTAACTTACGCGTCACAAACAAATGATTGCCAGGTTAAATATATGTCACAGTATAATCGATTTCGACCGTGCTATTTTTTCACTGGATGTATGGCATTGGTGATCTGGTCATCACCTAAGAGCAGCCAGTAGTCGTGTATCTTGAAATTGTTAACAAAACGTACAATGGTACATGTATTAACAAGTATGTGTTATCAAAATACCGAATGATGTTCTCACCAACGGGTGTGTAAGAAACATCGATACCACAAACGGTTTGGGATCGATCCCCGTCAGTGGGTCCATTGGGTTATTTCTCGCTCCAGCCAGTGCACCACGACTGTCGCCGGGTTTCTTCCCTCAATATCTGTGTGGTCCTTAACCATTTGTTCGACGCCATATAACCTTAAAATAAAACGTGTTGAATGCGTCGTTAAAGGGACATTCCCGAGTTTGCTGCAATTTTTTTAGATGTTGTCGACTATAAAATACTTTTTAACGATTGTAATTACATATCAAATACGTTTTTCTGCATGAAATATTAGTGGCTGTATATTAAACGTGTTTCTGATTGTTCTAATATATGAACTAGGTTAAATTTCATTTTATTTCCTAAAATATATTTTTTTCGTACGTACGAAATTATTTGAAAACAAAATCCAGTTTGGGCTTCTTACAAATATTAAGACGACCAGAAACACATTGAATATACAGACACTGATATTCTAAACCAGAAAATATATTTAATATGTAAGTTTAATCGTAGAAGTATTTTATTAGTCAGAAACATCTTACAATGCAGCAAACTCAGGAATGTCCCTTTAAATAAACCATTTCCTTCCCTCCTTCCTTCGATACCACTGAATGACGCCCAATAGTCGGTTTGTGTTCGTATTATGCTGGAGTGTCGTTAAACAATCGTCATTCATTGGTTACGAATAATACAGACATTTAATTATGACTGACAGTTTATGTAGGCTAGAACAATAATGTCTTACTAATGTCATTCATGTTAAATATTACATCTCTTGCAGGAAACAGTCTGTATGCCTACTAAATTAAGCAATGTCGAAAAACAAAAGGATTACAGAAACTGACCAGAATTTGATCCAAATAAAAGAAAACGAAACTTAGAAAACAAAGCAAAAGAATATATAATGGATCTAAAGCTTGGCAAAAGAAGTAACATCAGCTCGATGTCGGATAAAGCGGAGAAAAGAGTGGAAAACCAGAGAAAATGTCGGGAGAAAAAACTAAAGTCCACCAAAACCTCCACAATTTTCAGCTGATATTAGTATTTTGTACTTGTATTATTTGTACACGTATGTGTATTTTGTTTATTATTATAATATGTCAAATTTATTATAATAAATAACGAAGTTATATCAAAATTCACATCGACAAAAATGCTCATATACTAAAAGGGGGCTGGAAAACGTTTTACCGAGTGCTGTGGATTGTAAAAATTTAGATCAATACCCCTGAATACACCCATTAATCTATTTCCAATTTTCCAACGTAAGATCCACAACTGATATGCCAAAGGCTGTGAATGAATGAATGAATGAATGAATGTTTAATGACACCCCAGCACGAAAAATACATCGGCTATTGGGTGTCAAACTATGGTAAATGGAACAAACTAAAGTGATGATCAACATCAACAGAAAAATTCAAGATATAAATAAAAACAGTGTAAAGAACTGTGCAAAAATACAAATACAAATATCACAGATAAGATACTGACTTTTACTCTAAACTTCAATTTGTGCTGTATTGGCCATTCTCAAAGAGAATGTTACACCCCTGCACCACGGTGAGGTTACAGCACACGCAGGGGCCAAAGGCTGTGATATGTGCTGTCCTGTTTGAAAAAAATGCATATAAAATACTTGTAACTTCTAAAAAAACAAAAAACAAGAGTAGTCAAATAGAAAAATAACAAAATGCATAACATAGTAGGGGCAGCATTTAGCTAAGTAGAACGCTCTCCCAAGCTGTTTGGGTTGTAGGATCAAATCTGGCTACCATAGGGATTTTTACCATCACAACCAGTGTCCATCGACTGATATATCAAAGGTTGTGGTATGTACTGTGCTGTATAAGGCAAAATGCATATAAAAAAATCCCTTGCTGCTTTTTCAGTAGGGGTAGCTCATGGGGTGGTGGCAGCAGGTTTCCTTTCATTATCTTAATATGTCTGGCATAAATAAAATGTGCCGAGTGCGTCGTTAAATAAAATATTTCTTTTTTTGCATAACATAATAAACAAAGAATTAAAATTATTTTCAGAACACATTGTCGTGGAAGAAAGATGGTTGCACGTGATTGTGAGCAATGTTACCTTAGGAACAAAACACTAAAGAAAAACAAATTAAGAGTTCTATCATTTGGCAACAGAAATGTTTTGGAATCTTTTAAATTCCACCCATAATTAATTTTAAAGTTTTTAAAACACTTTGATTTCTATACAAAGTTTTGACATATACTTACCTTGATTTATATAGTATTTTCTTATACCCAATAGCCGATGTGTATTTTTGTGCTGGAGTGTCGTTAAACATTCATTCATTCATTCATACCCTTGCTGTCTATCTGGGTATGATACAGGCACACCTCTACATGATTATTCTGAAATTAAGTTCAAGGCAATGTCTTCTGACAGTGATTTTCTTTGCCACTCACTCCTATTACTATAAATTGTGATACATTTGAACAATGCCTACTTTTTTTTTTAAACAGTATAGTCGGCCTGTGCCAGACATTTACATCTCGTTACAGCATTAAATGTTATAGTGTTTTATCACTCTGTTTATATAGTCAATATGAATATGTTCTAAATGCATTGTATTACTGTTTGCAAATAAATACATTTATGAACATAAGATTTTGTTGTGGTAATTGTTTGATTAATGGTGCAGATCTGATGTATTGACAATTTATTTTTCAAATAATAAAGAAAGAAATAAGTGTAAATTATAAGGCACCCCAAAAATGTCAGACCTGCAACTTTAATATCAAACATACATTCAAGTGCTGTGCTCAATGTTAGAGTGTTATCCAGAGAAGCAGGTCGCACAATATTTAATAAGTGGTTTTAAACAAGGATTCAAATTACAATACCAAGGCGATCATGTTAGGATAGAATCACGGAATTTAAAATCTGTTGATGAATGGCCATCTGTAGTTCAGCAGAAGATAGACAAAGAAGTGGTTTAAGACAGAGTTGCAGGGCCATTCATTCAATTTGAGAATCAGTTCCATTGGTCTGGTCCCCAAAAAGGCTCCTGGTGAATATAGGTTAATTCATCACCTGTCACACCCCATTGGTGGCTCAGTTAATGACTACATTGACGATGCTGTTGCATCTGTGAAGTATACTAACTTTGATAAGGCGGTAGACATGGTGCAACAGTTATGTAAGGGTTCAATGCTAGCAAAGGCAGACATTCGGAGTGCATTTAGGCTTTGTCCTGTATCACCTAGCGATTTCGATCTGCTGGGATTTAAATTCAGAAATCTGCATTATTTTGACAAATGTTTACCAATGGGTTGTAAAATAAGCTGTTCCATATTTGAGAAATTTTCCACATTCATACAGTGGGTTGTTGAACAGAAATCACAAGAGGCTCAGTTGTTGCACTACATGGATGACTTTCTCTGTGGTGGGGTAAATGAAGCTGAATGTGGCAAAACCTTGGACATTTTTATGCAGGTTTGTGCCGAGCTTAAGGTTCCAATTGCTGGAGAGAAAACAGTTTTTCCTTGCACCTGCTTGGTGTTTTTGGGTCTAGAAATTGATACTTTGGAGATGCAAGTAAGGGTTCCATTGGACAAAATTATTAATGTCATTACCACTATAAATAAATTTCAGCTTTCCAAAAAAGTCACCCTAAGAGAAATGGAATCTTTGGTTGGTCAGCTTAATTTCATCAACAGGGCAATACCGATGGCAAGGGCTTTTACACGAAGGTTAATCGATTCAACTTGTAAAGTGCGAAAGCCACACCACTTAATCAGGCTAAATACAAATATAAAAGAGGATCTTGCAGTGTGGTACAATTTTTTAAAGAATCATAATGGTGTAGCTGTAATGTTGAACAGGTTCTGGTTGGATAATAACCATTTAAAACTGTATACTGATAGCGCAGCGAGTAGTGGAGTTGGCATTTATTTTGATGCAAAGTGGGCATATGGCCCATGGCCACCGGTGTTTGAAATTGAAGGCTTAACACAGAATATAACCTTTTTAGAGTTTTTCCCAATACTTATTGCACTCAGGCTATGGGGTAAGGAATTGGCCAACAAAAACGTTTTATTCAAGTCGGATAATCAATCGGTGGTAAGTATTCTGAACAGCAACACCTCTCGTTGTCCTAATGTTATGCAGATGATCCGTCAATTAGTGAGTATATTTGTTTAAAGAACAATATATTTGTGCGGGGGCAGTTTGTTGAGGGTGTTAGAAATGTTATTGCTGATTCCTTGTCCCGATTTCAATTACAGAGGTTCAGGAAGTTAGCACCAGAAGCCGAGAGATTACCAACTCCAATTCCAGTGGAAGTAATGAACTCTGGGCTGAGGCATCTCGGTTGTTAGACTGCTCAATTGCAGCGAATACAAAAAATGCATACGACTCAGCCCTGAGAGATTTTAATAAATTCAGATACCAAATGGGCCTGCCTAATGACTGGCCAGTGGCACTTGGTCACATTGCTCAATATATTGCTAGATTGTCCTTACTAGGGAGATGCCCGTCAACTGTAGCTGTGCATATGTCAGCAATAAGTAGAGAACACAAAATACTTGGTATGACGGATCCCACAAATCATTTTCTTATTCAAAAGTTAATGCACGGGTTACGAAGATCGGTTAAGCGCTGTGATACTAGGGCCCCAATTACCATAGAAATACTACAAAAACTGCCCAAAGCGCTGGATGCAATTTGCTTTTCCAACTATGAAGCCGAATTATTTAAAGCTGCTTTCTCGGATTTCTGAGGGTAGGAATGAATGAATGAATGAATGTTTAACGACACCCCAGCACGAACAATACATCGGCTATTGGGTGTCAAACTATGGTAATGCAAATAAATAAAGTGATGATCAACATCAATATAAAAATTCAAGACTTAAAAAAAAACAGTGTAAAGAACTGTACAAAAACACAAATATCACAGAATTTTACGGACACTGAATTTTACTCAAAACTTCAATTTTGTGCTGTATTGGCCATTCTCAAAGAGAATGTTACACCCCTGCACCACGGTGAGGTTACAGCACACGCAGGGGCTGAGGGTAGGAGAAATGGTGTTTACAAGTGGCAGATAGTGATAGGCCGCTTAAAGTGGCTGATGTATCTGTTCACTCAGAGTTTATGGAAATTACGGTTAGGTTGTCAAAAACTGATCAAAATGGTCACGGGATAACTCTTAGGCTGCCCCAGATTCAACAGGTTAGTATATGCCCAGTGCAAGCTATGCGTAGATATTTGCGAGTCAGAAGTCAGAAGAGTGATTATCTGTTTCAACATTTTGTTGGTAAATGTGTTACTCGTTCCCAGTTTACTAAAGTATTAACAAAAGCTCTAAGATTCTTACATTTAAATACATCACAGTTTAAGGCACATTCTTTTCGGATAGGGGCTGCCACCGCAGCTGCTATCCAAGGGGTTTCAAAAGACAACATTCAAGGGTGGGGTCGTTGGTCGTCTAATGGCTATCAACGGTATATACGAATTGCTTGGATTATGTGAATCATGTTTAAAGCATAATCAAGTTTTTGCAGATGTGTGCATTTGTGGCTCCTCCATCATATACTGGGCCCACAGACGAGCAGTTGAACGCCCCATTGGTCGTAATTTGAGTCTGCAGAATGCGTCGGTCACCTGGTTTGGCGTTAGGGGCATGAAGTGGGAGCAGCTCTTGCCTTATATCAGGCAGAAATTATTTAGGTATTCAGCACCTGATGTTATCATAGTTCATCTGGGTTCTAGTGATATGGTTAGATCCAGTGGAAAAGAGCTGGGAGACGTGATAATTAAAGACTTGGGTGAGCTACACAAACTCCTCCCTAACACTAAAATTGTTTGGTCGGAAATTCTACCCCGGTTGAGATGGCAGGGGGCAAATTCATGGTTAGGAATTGAAAACAAAAGACGCAGGGTTAACAGGTATGGTTTTACTTGGGTAGGTAGAAATGGGGGTTTCGGAATTAAGCATGAAATAACTCACACGGACAAGGGATTATTTAGAGCAGATCGTGTTCACCTTTCAGATATTGGCAATGACATTTTCCTTAATTCAATTCAGGATTACTTGGAAGCACATCTGAAATAAGTACACCAACATGCTAAGTTATTGACAGACGTTTATTCTTTGTTTATGTCAGTTTAGTCGTCCTGTGCCCAAGCCATAACGTGGAGCCCTGTGGGTGGAATGGGATATCATTCTGTTGATGGGTTTTTTGTGGCGGTGTCCTCGTATAGACGAGTCCTGTCGCGGATTTGTGGTGGCTTGGCACGGTAGTCTCATCTGTAGGGGACCCTCGTTTGAGATTGGTAAGCCTCTGATCGAGGTTTGTTGTACTCCACCTTTTTTTGTAGGGGACCCTCAAACAAGGTAATGTGTATAAATGCAGTTTGTGTAGGGGACCCTCATGAACTTGTATTTTGTACGCATGAGGGGGCACCGGGTAGTACCCTTCCTGTGGGGACCCAGGGAGGGGTACGGCTGTGTAGCCAGAGCAAAAAACCCGGCTGGGGTAGGCGCACAGTATGTGCTAGGCAGCTATGAATCTGCCACACGGATTTGTTCAAGCTGTCCAAAATATTGCTTTTAATAAATGCCACGCCAGTATTATTCCAATTTCAAGCCTTTGTTTTTTATTATACTTAAATCTAAATGCCATTATGGCTGTTCTGGTTTCTGATTTTGTTGTGACAAATACATTTATGAACATAAGATTTTGTTGTGGTAATTGTTTGATTAATGGTGCAGATCTGATGTATTGACAATTTATTTTTCAAATAATAAAGAAAGAAATAAGTGTAAATTATAAGGCACCCCAAAAATGTCAGACCTGCAACTTTAATATCAAACATACATACAATTTTAACGTTAACACATTTCAAACTGTCTGTAATATAATTTGTTTTAATTGAAATCTTTTCATAATTATTCGTGAAAAAACTATTAAGTTTTTGTCATTGGTGTTACTTATTGTCATTGGTATTACTTTGGTGTCATTGGTGTTACGGGTGGTTTTAAGTAGATCAGCGTAGAACTTAATATTTTACATAATTAAACAAAATTTATTTTGTACAAACAAAATATAAAATATTTTAGTCTGCATAATTTCTGTTGATGTTAACCATGAAGCACACCCATCGCTTGGAGTAAGCATCACATAAAGTGGATCCAAAGTTTCTTCATCACACATTCCAAATCACGGGATCGATCGACTCCCTTGGGTATATTTAATAGGACATTCCTGAGTTTGCTGCAATGTTTTAAGATGTTATTGACTAATAAAATATTTCTACGATTAAACTTACATATTAAATATATTTTCTTGTTTAGAATATTAGTGGCTGTATATTAAACGTGTTTCTGATCGTTCTAATATTTGTACTAGGTTAATTTTCATTTTATTTCCGAAACAATATTTTTTCGTACGTACGAAATTATTTGAAGACAAAATCCAGTTTGGGCTTCTTACAAATATTAAGACAACCAGAAACACATTGAATATACAGACACTGATATTCTAAAAAAGAAAATATATTTAATATGTAAATTTAATCGTAGAAATATTTTAATAGTCGGAAACATCTTACAATGCAGCAAACTCAGGAATGTCCCTTTAAGAAGGAGTGTGGTGATACTTTAATTTGAACTTTGGAAGGAATGGGTTACTTTAGAAAGCACTTGGAGTGACTCTCAGTCGGTCGTACATTTGACTAACAGCGATCCATTCTGTATGGCAAAAGGCGATTTTTTTTCATTGCACCGCCAATAGATAATCCAATGACAAAAACTCTTAGCAAGGATAGGTTTGAAGTCACTGATGACAAAGAATCCAAGACTTCGGTGTGAAGCCTTTTCCAAAAAAGAAGAAAAGGTATTAATACTAATGATTTTTCTGAACAAAATCCATAAAACAATTCGAGCTTGATGAATGAATGAATGTTTAACGACACCCCAGCACGAAAAATACATCGGCTATTGGGTGTCATACTATGGTAAATGCAAAAACAATGTGATGAGAGATTTGTATGACGTCAAATCGCCCAAACGAAGCATTATGTAAATTCATGTATATATCTTGAGCTTGATGTCACCAGCCGATTGATCAGGTCCATCCTCCTTGACCAGGTCAAAGTAGTGTGTTGCCAGAAGCTATACCCGCAGATATGTCCCCCAACTTAACCACAATGATGCCAACAGCGTGCCGTGTTCGCATTGAGAATGTTGCCACCCATTCACCCCGACGAAGAACAGCACAGTTGAAGTGGCGTCATTTGTAAGATTATTGGAGCGGGATTTAATTTAGTGCTAAAGGTAGTACTAAACCAAATAACTTCCGGCTGTGTCAAAGTTGGAGGTGCACCCAACTTTTAATAGAGAAGTGAACACCACAAGTCCTGTGATTGGTTATAAATGTGAGTGTGTTGGTTGTAAAAGAAATTAGTTTCATCTGGGCTAAAAAAGTATGCAATTTTATTTCATCTAGTACCACTGTGTCAAGAAGCCTTGTGCTTGGAACATGTATGGGGTACCTGTAAAAAAAAGTACTCAAATTTTGTGCGGAACTAGGGTAGTCATAGACGCTACCCGTTATCTCAGAAATGAGCAGCTTGACACCCACTTTTTTGTGATTCACTTTAAGGGTGAGGGGTGGTAGTATTTATATCCGTGGCGTCTATGTCGATTGATACGTTGCAGGTAGGAGTTTTAGCCACATATGTTACTATTGTCGTCTATGGGATTTGATTTGGTACTATACACCCTATAGCACATATTCAGTGCATAATAAAAAATATTATGATTTTGTGATTTTATTTAATTAAACTATACTGGTTGATTAATTAGCCGTCACTGGACCACACAAGTTCACAATGACCTTGACCTTGATACTAATCACTGTACATGGCTCTGAATGGAGTTTGAATCAAAGTTAGCACTAAGGAAAAGTTGGTTTTGGCCTATAATTCATACTGTAAATATTTCAATAATTTCTTTTTACATGGTATTTGACTTGCCATACACAACTGCTCTTAAATATGGTGTTATATATAGGCAACCTGAATTAAGAGTTTAATACCAATTTATTTTTATATTAAAAATAACATGTGTCAATAGTGGGTTAATGTCTTTAGTTTCCATTAACATAGTTAATTTTTCATGTATGAAATTCTGAAAACTCAAATTTGTAAAGAACTTGATTTTTATTGTTATGTTGACATATTTATAGGGTGCTAAGTTATATTTTAGACAAATTTGTAGTTTTATGCACAATTTAAAATAAATTTAAAGAAAAACTTCACCAAAGACATAATTAAATTTGTTGTCACTATTGTGCCTTCTGTTCTTAGTTATACATAACAATAAGCTTGTTAAACATACCTTTAGATCTCCAGATCAAATATTTTTTTAAATAATCACTTAGTTTGCTCTCATGAAGACCATTTTAGGTTTATACTGGATTCAGAACCAATTTTTTTTAGATTTGATTATCTGCCTTGGAGTAAGTTGATAATTTATTTTATTGTTAAAGCTGTATTACCCAATGTTACTAGCTAAATAAAATGCTGGATTACTGATTGTAGGAATACATCCAATATACATATTGTATTGATCTGGATTGGAAAATAATGCAATAAAATAGATGTTAGGGTAATTATGTCATTTAAAAATAGTTTTTTTCAGTGATTAATCAAAAATAAATGTGTGAAAGCTGGATGATAATTCCAGATATCACAAATATTAAAAGCTCCAACTACAGTAAGCTACAAATAAAATATAGTCAGGAATATAGGTGGCTCCCAATGGTTTTGATGGTTCATTATGAAAATCAGCATGGCCGATGGATTTGAAATTCCCACACCTGGTAACTTGAAGATGGCCACACCCTGCATACAGGATTTCCTCCCAACACTAATGTCCAGGACATTAAGTTATTACTTAATACAGGTACAGTCATGTTTGTGTTTCTTTCCTCAGACAGTGTATTTTTTTAATACTGATATTTCTTTGATGTACCTGTTCAGGTCTCCTAATCTAGGGGTCAGTCAAGTGCATGTGTTTTAATGGAATACTTTAAAGGAGTAGAGGTACTCTGACTATCTTTGTTGTCTCTACATATATACCTGAGTACACACACCCAACTGACAGTAAATATCTTCAGGAGGTTTATTTTAAAACATTTTGTTGTTTAATATGACATATTGCATTTGTACAAAACTGTATACAATATATATGCCTTATGAGGTGTACATTATATTAGGTTGCACTGTAGAAACAACAGTTTCAGTGAGGCCGTCACTTTATGTCAGAATACACCAGATCCTGGTTATCATAAAAACACATAGCTGGACACTTTTTGAAAAATGTATGTTATCAGTATAGGTAGTACTAAACCAAATAACTTCCGGCTGTGTCAAAGTTGGAGGTGCACCCAACTTTTGATAGAGAAGTGAACACCACAAGTCCTGTGATTGGTTATAAATGTGAGTGTGTTGGTTGTAAAAAAAATTAGTTTCATCTGGGCTAAAAAAGTATGCAATTTTATTTCATCTAGTACCACTGTGTCAAGAAGCCTTGTGCTTGGAACATGTATGGGGTACCTGTAAAAAAAAGTACTCAAATTTTGTGCGGAACTAGGGTAGTCATAGACGCTACCCGTTATCTCAGAAATGAGCAGCTTGACACCCACTTTTTTGTGATTCACTTTAAGGGTGAGGGGTGGTAGTATTTATATCCGTGGCGTCTATGTCGATTGATACGTTGCAGGTGGGAGTTTTAGCCACATATGTTACTATTGTCGTCTATGGGATTTGATTTGGTACTATACACCCTAAAGTGATCGTCAGAGGTGCGATGCGTCGCAGGATGGATAGCCCTCCGTGGATTTGGGTTTTTCAGAAAGATACCGCCTCATCCGCCATTGAACTGATATAAAGAGGGAACATCACCCTAACCCGAAAGTTTAATTTACAGAGTGGAATGGGGTGGGGTAAGGGGGTATTTTACCCAGAGCCCGTCGACAGATACATCAAAAGGCGTGGTATGTACTGTTCTGTCTATGGAATAGTGCATATAAAAGATCCCCTGTTGTCCCATCGCCATTAGTAGCCTACATGACGACAGCATGTTTCCTCTCTTTCTCTTTACTGACCAAATGTCGAACTAATGATTAACGTTAGACCAAATAGCCTAATTTAAAACAAGTTGAGGTCTGGTTAAACTAGAAGAAAAACAAGCATTCTGTGAGTACAGCTAAAACAATACATGTCCCCAACCGGACCTAAACAGTATTTAAAATGATGCGTATAGCTATTTTGAATTGTGCTGTATATATGCTACAAAGAACTGTTGTCATCTTGCCATTGAACAATAATTCCTCATATGCTGTATGTACCGTAATACAGGGTGTTTTTTTAAGTTTCAAAGCAAATCTTCCTTTCATCGCCTTTCCGTGGTTCTCAGCCTTTTGTGAGTAAACAGCCGTGCGACCCAATCTTTAACTGGTGCATCGTCTTGATGGAGGAGAACCACTCGTCAGACAAGGAAGGTAGGAATGTTTTATTCAACGACGTACTAAACACATTTTAATTACAGTCATATGGTGTCGTTATGTTTAAGGACCACACAGATATTGAGCGAGGAAACCAGCTGCTGTCGCGCTGTCCGGTTAGCAGCAAGGCATATTTTATATGCATCATCCCAGAGGATAATACATACCACGGCCATTGTTACACCAGTTGTGGAGCACTAGCTGAAACGAGAAATAGACGAATGAGCCTACCGACTGGAATCGATCCTAGACCGACCGCACAGCAGGCGAGAATTTTCCCCACTAGGCTATGTCCCGCCCTCTCATCAGACTACGTTAAGTTTGCCATGGCTTTCTTTCGTAATAGTCTGGCACATATACCCTGAAAAAGTTAATACCAGAAGACCATTAGCTTCTTGGTGACCCTTACTGCTTTAAATTTCTCGGGACTTTGGTGACCCAAGGGGTAGCACATTCGGAGGTTTTTATTCTGTCTCATCCAGTGGACAATAAACACCGTGCTATCTACTAACATGCTTATTGGAAGGTGCATATGGAAGAATTTTCCCTTGCACTTTTTGTTTTTGAAGCCTAAAGGACGTTTCCTATATCTCTGGAGCAAATGTCTAAGTAACTATACGTTAGGCACGAAATGATCGTAGCTCAAAAACGTGTTCAATTGTCGTTTACCAAACATCCATTTCCTTCCCATTATCATCATCACTACTACCATCAACTTCACCACAAAACCCCCCAAACAAACAAAACCCAACGACATTCGAGTCGGATTTCTTACGTTTTATTGTTTTAATTCACAGTGGTACATTCTGTTGATATGTACTCCAGGAACAGTATTATCAAGTCCATTAAACTGATAAAAGAAAAAGAAGTTTAAAGGTTTATATCTATTAAAAACAAAAACAACAATATGAAATAAAGAAATGAAAAAAAAACCCTATTAAAAAAAAATAATCAAATTGACTTAATGGTTTAACCAAAATTGTCAAATTCATTTAATATTGTGAAGCCACCACAAGAATAAACTGTAATGTCATACATTTGGTAATTTTAAATATTAACATTTATAATTCGGCAACCCTAGAATAATTATCCCTAAACAAGCATTATTTACCGACAACTCTTTAATATCCTACTATTAATATAGGTTTTTATTTTATTATGTCACTGTGATCTTGATCAATGTCCACACTTTACTAACGAAAGATCAACCTACCTAAATAAATATTACTTCAACAGACCAAACACTTTTAAATTACACAAGCTCTTTAACACAAAACAATTATCTATTATAAAGAAGCTATATACGTTTCTTAATGTCATTAATAGTGTATTAAAAGACACGCCTTTGTCATAGAATGAATTAATGAATGAATGTTTAACAACACCCCAGCACGAAAAATACATCGGCTATTGGGTGTCAAACTATGGTTAATGCAAAACTAAAGTGATGATCAACATCAATATAAAAAATCAACAATTAAATAAAAACACAGTGTAAAGAACTGTGCAAAAATACAAATATCACAGATAGATAAAATAAAAATTTACAGTAAAAGTCAGTATCTCGAAGAAATTGTAATAAAAGTTCTGGATCCTTTGTCATAGATTTATTAAAGTAATATATTTTAGCGTTTGTGTGTGTATATATATATATATATATATATATATATATATTATAGATAGATAGATAGATAGATATAATTATATGCATTTATATTTTAATCAGCAGCCGCCATTGTATTGTGTATATATATGTTTGTAAACACCTCAATGTAACACCATTTGGTGTTCTGAGTGAATAAAGTTCTGTTCTGTTCTACCTTTATAATATTGACCATCTGTTTGGACATCATCATAGGCTATTTCCTTGGACCCTTCGTGTGTACTATATAGTATAGTATGACAGCTCTATGGCCGCCAGTTAAAGGTGCTTACAACAGACTGGTATTCAGGACATAACAAACAAACAAACAAACAAACAAAAAAAACCTCACAAAAAAACAACAAACATTCATTAAATAACCAAAGCTTACTTTCTACGCACAGGCAGATACAATAAGATTTCAACAAAAGGAAAAACTACACAATATAATATCACATTATAGGTAGCACAAAAAACCAAATAACTTCCGGCTGGGTCAAAGTTCTAGGTGCACCCAACATTTGATAGAGAAGTTAACACCACAAGTCCTGTGATTGGTGATAAATGTGTGTGTTGATTGTAAAAAAAAGTTTCATCAAGGCAAAAAATGTATGCAATTTTATTTTATCTAATACCACTGTGTGAATTAGCCTTGTGCTTGAAACATATATGGGGTACCTGTAAAAACAAGTACTAAAATGTTGTGCGGAACTAGGGTAGTCATACACGCTACCAGTTATCTCTGAAATGAGAAGCCTCATCCCCATTTTTTTCTGATTCACTTTAAGGGTGAGGGGTGGTAGTATTTTATATCTGTGGCGTTTAGGTCGATTTATACGCTGCAGATAGGAGTTTTAGCCACATATGTTACTATTGTCGTCTATGGGATTTATGTGGCAGTATACACCCTATATTAAAAAAAAAACCCCAACAACCCCTAAAGGCCGCCCAATTTTAGTAGTGCTCTGGATCATTTTAATAATAATAATAAATAATAATGCTAACACAAAAAACAACAACAAACAAAAAACCACATAATAATAATAATAATTAAGATTTGCGAATAAAAATATATTTCATTGTATACCTATGCGTTTATCACATTGTTATTCACTCTAAAACCATAGTGCTTTAAATTCATGTTATTCAGTCTGAAACCATAGTGCTTTAAATTCGTATTGTTCAGTCTAAAACCATAGTGCTTTAAATTCATGTTATTCAGTCTAAAATCAATGTTGAAAACAGATAAAACCCACTTAATGCGAATACTGCAGTACATGCATGATGTTTTGATAATGATTTGATGTTGGTATCATACTGTAGAGTAAGTTTTACAGTCTAACATTCACACCAGGTTCGTGTGCACCAACGTACAAACTCCCCATAGGAGATGTTCTAAAAGCACCAAGGCAATGTCTAAGTCCCTAGTTGTGTATAGTATCTAGCATCTGCAGGTAAGACTTTTTTGATCCGACTAGATCATATCCGTTCAATTTACTCCCCATTCTGTATTGTTAATAACCTTTAAAATATTGAGGGGCTTTAAAGTCTTCTTTTAGACATACGACAAAACCGTATTCCGATACCAAAATCATATCTCTTACATACAGCAGTCTAAAAGGATCTTCGGCTTCTATCATCCACTAAATAAATGGGACACAAAAGATAGCCTATTGTCAAATATAACCTCAGAAATATGGTTACCTCCAAAAATGGAATGGGATTTTTACCCAGAAAGCTGTGGTTCTAATTACCTCCTTTTTGGCAGATTAATACAGACGTTCTTTAACTGATAATCTAAAGCCATTGTCAGTTGACAATTGTTGAAGTTTATTCAAACGAAGTTGATACTGACGTTCAGTGATACTCATATTAGACAATCTGTAGCAAATATGAAAATCATCGACATAAAGACGCAAGGATGTATCAAGCAGAATGTAATATTTTAGATAAAAGCATTTTTGGTTTGTTCCCAAGGTCCCTTTAATTGCGTGTAAATTATATGCATACTGGTAACATACGCTTATAATAATCAAAGGTAAGCCTGAAGTAGAACTTTTTGAAAAGCTCTAGCGTCATATTAAAGGGACATTCCTGAGTTTGCTGCAATTTTAAAAATGTTATCGACTAACAGAGACTTTTTATCGATTGTAATTACATATCAAATATATGTTTCTGCATAATATATTAGTGGCTGTATATTAAACGTGTTTCTGATCGTTCTAATATTTGTACAAGGTTAAATTTCATTTTATTTCCTAAAATACCTTTTTTCGTACGTACGAAATTATTTGAAGACAAAATCAGTTTGGGCTTCTTACAAATATTAAGACAACCAGAAACACATTGAATATGCAGACACTGATATTCTAAACAAGAAAATGTATTTAATATGTAAATTTAATCGTAGAAATATTTTATTAGTCGGACACATCTTACAATGCAGCAAACTCGGGAATGTCCCTTTAAGAATTTGATAACTTTGCAAATTAGATGTAAATTAGTCGAGGTCTCGGCACTAGGTTTATTGACATTTAAGCAAACGTACTTGGGTAACACTCCATGATTGACGTATGCATTCATAGTCATCAAATAAAAACATTTCAATTTCATTTTGACACTGAAAGCTGTCCAGCGTTCAGAAAACAAAGAAAGTTAGGCATAACTTTATTTTGATGTAAGGACATCCAAAATGACGTCATTTCCATTCAAAAATAAACCGCATCACATATTCTTACGTCATTTGAATATCTAGTAATGGCGGACTGGAATTAAGGTTGCGTGTACAGTTTACAAAAACACGTTGTATTAAGCTTGAGCTTATATGATTAAGAGATTATTACCCTCGCGTATTTCGGTATCGTCAATATATATTAGGAATAAAAATAATGTATTATGCTCGCATAATACAATTTTTATTCCTAATAAATGATATTGACGATACGAAAAACCTGTTAATAAGCCTCTCTCTCTCTCTCTCTCTCTCTCTCTCTCTCTCTCTCTCTCTCTCTCTCTCTCTCTCTCTCTCTCTCTCTCTCTCTCTCTCTCTCTCTCTCTCTCTATATATATATATATATTGTATGTCTGTCTATCTGTATCTATATCCATCCATCCATATATATATATATATATATATATATATATATATATATATATATATATATTATATATATGGGTCATTCTACACGAAATGTGTTTGTTTTGGTCCCTGTGTTTTGTAAGACCCTCTGAAATACTAGTATCTAAAAATATTCATTATTTTAAGCAAAATATCATTGTATTGTCATTTCGGAACAATGAAAAATGAATACAAAGTAATGTTACATGTTCTCAACATTATGGAAATATTATGATTTCATGCATACTAAGCAAGTGTGACATGTCCTCAAATGCATTTCACAAGATATAGCATGTTTTTGTGGGCATTTTATGTGTCTAATTGGCCAAAACATGTTAATGTATTTTATAGTGTAATATAATATGTCCAAAATAAGATTAATAGTTCTTCTTTAGTATTCCGGTATCATTCATAAAGGCCTACAAATGTTGTCCCCAACTCCTAAGTCAACTAAGTTACCAGATGAATATTTGCCTTGCATGGGGAGGTAACTCCATTAACACTGACTTAAAAATCACCAGAGGGCATTTCCACAAGTTGCTTTCGGAGGGAATTTCCAAGAAGAGTGTTTTTACTTAAAGAAGTTTCATTTTTAATTTGATGGATCTATGTTTTAGGTGAGTACTTTAATTAAATGTCATCTAAGTTACAAATAGTTTTCAAAATTAGTTATCAGTATATAAAATGTTATAAATCCTATGGAATATCTATATAGTTCTGATGCCAGTATCAGCCCCATGAATAGTGAATGATGTGTTGTTTGCATCTAAAAGTCAAATGAGTGCATTCACGTCAACTAAGTTACCGTCACCTAAGTTACCATGTTGTGGTAACTTAGTTGACAAAAGGTAACTTAACTGACTAAATTCATCACGTCTCTTAAAATGTGTCAGCAAAACCCCAGTAACCCATAGAACATTACCAGTCAGGCAATGCTCTAAGGCAGAAGCGTATTTTGAGGTGGTATGGGAGGAGAGGGAAAGGGAAGGGGTGTTTTTTTAAAAACAGTTATGGGACATTTTCAAAACAATCTCTCTCTCTCTCTCTCTCTCTCTCTCTCTCTCTCTCTCTCTCTCTCTCTCTCTCTTTCTCTCTCTCTCTCTCTCTCACACACAAAGTGTAAAGTGAATACAAATTTTGAAGGCTAGTTTTTCTACTATAATTATGTTTTAAATCAAGTATTACCTTAAGAAAGAAATAAAACATACAAACAGAATATGCAGTAATGTTTATATTATGTCAAGTTAACCATGAAAAGAGGTGAGATCACAAGAGCATTACATAATTTTAGATGGAGGAACAATATTGAGTTACAAATCAGTATATGCAAAAGGGGGTATAAAATAACCCTGTTTTGCATTACATATTTACTGGACATCCACCTATTAGTATAGCCTATAGATTTTATTTAATTCTTAGATTATGGCACTAACCAGCGCCGCGCCGAAAAACAACGGCGCTATCGACAGAAAAGAGATCAGGTTGTCCAAAAACGGGAAGAGTATCTTCGAAAAGGTAGACAGCGATGGATGCAATGCAAAGCAAGTGGCAAGGTGAAGGCAATATCCGAGAAATCTCCAAGAGAACAACGCCAGCAGAGGAAAGCATGGAGACATAGTCAAAAAGCATCACATGCCAGAAAGAAGGATCGGCAAGCCCAACTAACCCCACCGACATCTCCAGTAGAAGGAATTCCCCATCCTGCAATGCATTCTAGGTATTGGTCACAACTTTAAAAAATCTTTTTACTACAAAAGTGTAACTTGAAATATATTATATATTGACAATGAGTAGTATAAAATGGATAAGTATCCCTCCTAAATAATGAGGAGCTGGGCGTGGCTATGATGTCACATGGACAGGTGGGCGTGACTGTGATGTCACAAGATGGACAGGTGGGCGTGTTCAAAATGCCATTTTTGACGGGCATGTGTAAATAGTTTAATTGATATTTTGGAAACAATAACCGCTATTGAAAGTTGTGATGAACAGAGAAATAAAAAAATTATATATATATATATATATATATATATATATATTTAGATCTTACGAAATGTGATGTTGAATTAGTTATGCTGCTTATTCTATTTGTATATGTCCATCGTTGAAGAAAGAAACGGACCAAGTGGTCAAGATAAGGTATGGAATTGGGTGAAGAAGCCAAAATGACAGAAGTTTTAAAGTGTAGAAACAACAATTTGTATTTGTTCACTGAAAACGGACCAAGTGTCAAGATAAAAATCAGGTCAAATAGTCTGCATAATTTTAAAGTGATGATCGAAACCTCGGTTTAGTATGCATGAAGTCACCTGATGGACAGGTATCACAGTAAAATGAATTAGGTTATGCTGCTTAACCTATTTTTTTTTTGTCTACTGAAAACGGCTCAAGTGGTCAAGATAAGGTGTGGAATCAGATCAAGTAGCCGAGATGATAAAAGTTTTAAAGTGTGTTTAAAATTAGGTCAGTTGATCGATATAATTTTAAAGCTGGTATGGGTGTATAAATACCACAGTGTACCACTTTGCAAGAATACGTTCGAAAGGCTCAGACGTGATATTTTTTGTGTGCTAATATTTGTTACTCAAGTTATTTTGAACCATCACCCCCAGAGCATTCCGAAACAAAATGATGAAACGAAAGGCAGTACCGAATGAAAAAGTGGTAACGAAGAAAGCACAAAAGATATCTTTGTCGAGTCTGATGAAGAAACAGGCTATAAAATCGTTTGAAGACGATGCATACAAAATAATTCTTGTGAGTGCGTTGCCTGTCTTATGTGTATTCGTTATACGTGAAAAAAGTAATATTCACATTCAAAACAAAGAACTGTGCAAAGTATATATTCAACCCGAAAATGCGAATGGCAATAGAAACGGGTATGAAATTATAATACCTGAACGTTATTCATCAGAAGTTGCTGAGGCTACCCACCTCGTGTATGTTGGTCAAAAGAAGGCCGCTAAGTCCGGACATATGTACAACCAGATAAATTTTTACGATGTTGATAAAGATGACGATGTCAGAAACAAATCGAACAGTGCTGAAGCTGCTGTTGCTGTTCATGACACTGTGGACAACGCTTCTGCTGATGTCCGTGCCACTGCGGACAACGTTACTTATTGCAAGTGTGATGTGGATGATGATGATGATGATGAATATCGTACTATCTCATTCTGCGAGTTATGCGGTATGTCACTTGATGACCATCCTCACCAGTGTATACCTGATGACAGCAGTATTGAATACTGCTGTAGATGTGGCAGACTGGTCGAATAGTATGTCAATAGGCTGATGATAATGTATTCTAGTGTGTGTGTAATATATAAGGGACATTGTAATTATCATGTTTTTTTTTTATATAAGCACTGTTTCAATGCACGTTTTTTTTGTTTCGGTTTTTGTTTGGGGGTTTTGTTTTTTGACACTAATGGATTATTTATTAATAAGACGTGAATTCGAGAATGGTGGTTTTTGTTTGTTTTGAAAATGGATGTAGAAATAATTTTATTCAATAACATAATACTTTTTACAGAGTGAAAGTCAGCCATAACACTTGGCTGAGTGAAAGTAAGCCATTACACTTGGCTTGTAAAAAAAATAAAAAAAAAATGAAAAAAAAAAAATGGACGAGATTAAATATCTCGTTAATGCCTGAATTTTTGCAAACAAATATAATTTAGAGAGCACATTATATAAACCTGGTCATTAAGGCGCCAGTTTTTGTAGTTTATAGTTGATATATAAAGATATGAAGGTTGTGTGTTAGTGTTAAAGCTTGGTTATCTATTGATCAACGTTTACTCTGGCTATAAAGTAAGCATTTGTACAATCAACGTGATTATAAATATAAGTATGACGTATTGATATATGATATAAATTAGATTGTTGGTATGATATGCTGATCAGTCGAGCAATGGAGAAGACGGAGAAGCAGTGTTTCTTTATGTGGAAGTATACACAACGATCGCCAGATCATCTAACAGAGCACACTATGAGGGAATCGCGTTTGTGGTTTCAAGACAGACTCCAGTGTGTGTTGGATCAAAGAGCAGTTTTTCC